>NC_087353.1:7994003-8297033 GCF_030014295.1 Loxodonta africana
GGAGGAAGTATATATAGCTGGAATTAGCAATTTCAAATACCCAATATACAGTGCCTTGACTGTGATTCAAATATGAGTCAACTGTTAGGAAGACAATTCTACCTACAGTATTCCAGAGATTACATGAATTCATGCTCAAGAGCTCAACAAATGACTATATCGTCATTTTCTAACCCAGCTCTTGCTCCTACTTCTGCATTGCTTTTAACGGTGCCACCTTCACTGATTTCTGAGCTTGTATCCTGGGGTCACGTTTGATGCACTCAACGTTCTTTATTCCTTCTCCATCTAATCAATTGCCAAGCTCAACACTTAGTGTCTTCCTCAATGTTTCTGCCTCACTCCCTTCTTTTCCATTCTTACTGCTCTCGCATGACTTTAGTTCACTTGGTTAACTTGGTTCAAACCTACTTTTATGTCTGGAGCTGTGCTAGAGAATTGCAGAGACCAAGATAAATAAGCCAGTGTTCACACTCTCAATGATCACAGGGTCAATACCTTATTTCCTTGAATTTAGCTGGGCTGTGGGAACCCAGAGGAGAAATGGACAACTCAGCTCCATGGCTTACGAAGAGTTCCTGAGGAAGATGGTGGATAAGCTGAGTCTTGTTTTAGGCCTATGCTTTTGCCGTTTCGTGCTTGTTTATGCAAGGAGACATAGCATTTGGTCTATGAAATGAGGCAATGACTCAGGCAGCATTTATAAAAGTAATCATTGCTCTGCCTAGCAGCAATTTACCTGCTGACCTATGTTATCCAGCTTTTCTTGTGTCTACACGTATTACTCTTATATTCTAGGTGTACTGTATATTTAATATTCAAGACTAATTAGCTCATTTCTGGCATAATTCATTCTTTTGTGAGACTATTTTTGCCTTTGATTTTAATCCAAAACAACTTTTAATTTAGTGAGCTTTGCTTGTCTTTTCATGGCCAAATACATTTTAAAATATGCTATTATAGCGAATAATATTTACCTTCACCCAAACCCCTAAAAAAAAAAAAAAAAAAAAAAAAACCCTAACCCCCTGGAATTCAGTTAATGAGTTTGGCTACAGAAAGTATGAAAATAATTGTGTTAGAAAAATAAAGTAAGTGAATATTTGTCCAGGCCTAGTGTATTGTCTGGCTCTTTCTGAATTTCTTCATACCGAAATAAAATGTGAATAAAAGGTGAAATAATGAATGGATTACAATCACAGTAAATGGCAACATGGACTGTCAATTGTCAAAATGGTTAATTAAATAGTGCTTAATTTCTAGTACATACAATTGCATAAAATAAGTTAATTTATATGACAGCATTTTGTAAAGTTTAAAATACTAAAATAATCATTAGATTTTTAACAATGTGAGATATTGCTCTAGGGATTGTGCGGGAGGCAGAGATGAACAAGATAGAGTTTCGGCCTTTGAGGAAAGCATAATCTAGTGTGGAAGATAAGATATACTCACTAATAACTGTAATGTTGTATCATTATTAGGTGGCGTCAAGTCTGCTCCAACTCATAGCAACACTATGTACAACAGAATGAAACACTGCCCGATCCTCAGCCATCCTCACAATCATTGCTATGCTTAAGTCCATTGTTGCAGCCACTGTGTCAATCCATCTCGCTGAGGAACTTCCTTCTTTTTGGTAAACTTCTACCTGACCAAGCATGATGTCCTTCTCCAGGGTCTAGTTGCTTCTGATAACATATCCAAAGTACATGAGAAGAAACCTCGCCATCCTCGCTTCCGAGGAGCACTCTGGCTGTGCTTCTTCCAAGACAGACTTGTTTGTTCTTCTGGCGGCCCATGGTATATTCGATGTCCTTCACCAACGCCATAATTCAAGGCAGCAATTCTTCTTTGGTTTTCTTTATTCGTTGTCAGCTTTTGCATGCATATTAGGTGATTGAAAATACCATGGCTTGGGTCAGGCACACCTTAGTCCTCAAAGTGGCATCTTTGCTCTTTAACACATTGAAGAGGTCTTTTGCAGCAGATTTGCTCAAAGTAATATGTCATTTGGTTTCTCGACTGCTGCTTCCGTGGGTGTTGATCATGGATCCAAGTAAAATGAAATCCTTGACAACGTTAACCTTTTCTCTGTTGATCATGATGCTGCTCATTGGTCCAGTTTTGAGATTTTTGTTTTCTTTATGTTGAGGTGTAATCCATACTGAAGGCTGTGGTCTTTGATCTTCACCAGTAAGTACTTTAAGCCCTCTTCACTTTCAGCAAGCAAGGTTGTGTCATCTGCATAACGCAGGTTGTTAATAAGTCTTCCTCCAATCCTGAATTGCAAATGAGAGGATGTCATATCCTTGGGGAAAATGTGTTTGTGAGCAGCCTTGTTCATGCACACGAAAATTTGGGATTTTGCGGTCTTTCATATGTGCTTATTTCCCTTTTAGCACAGCTATGCCCTATTCACAGGGCAAATTAACCTGCCTTCCTCCAATCAATGGCCTCACCAAAATCATTATCCCACATGAGATTAGAACTACAGATCTGCTGTACTGACCTGGATGATCACCAGGTCATGCCTTAATTTCCTAGGGCTGCTGTAATAAAATGTCACAAAGTGGGTGGCTTTAAAGTATGTATTTTCTCACAGTTCTGAAGGCTAAAAGTTCAAATCAAGGCCTTGGACATGTCAATTCCTTCTGGGGGCCTCCGTCCTGGCTCCTGGCAACTGCCGGCAATCCTTGGTGCTCTTTTGCTGCTTATAGATGCATCAGCCTCCGTTGCCCCGTGGCGTCTCCCCATGTGTCTGTCTCCCTGTGTCTGTTTCTTTTATAATACAATGTTTAGAAGCGATTAGGTTTAGAATCCAACCTCTTATAGTGTGGCATCATTAGCAAAACAAAAGCCCAATTTCCAAACAAGATTGTATTCACAAGCACAGGGGTTAGGATTTCAACCTATATTTTGGGGGTTAAAATTGAATTCATAACAGGGACAATAGTAAGTGGTGTTCTTCCCATCCAGGACTTGTAATTTGGAGGCTTGCACTAAAGAAGGTATTGTAGTCTTCCCAGCTCCTTGGATCTTCTGCCGTAAATTGACTGGGGAATTCTCTTATAAAGATTAAGCTAACTCTTCCATCTCACCTGGAGGTAAATATCCATTAGAGTGTCTTCAAAGAGAGGATACCTTCTAGAGACATAGGGGCATCAATCTACTTAGCCCACACCTAGCATCCAAGAGCACTGAGTCCTCCGATAACCATTCATAAGGAATAGGGATTAATGACCTCAGCACTGAGCTTTAAAGGAGGAACACGAGGCTTGATGAAGAAGAGCTTCAACACTAATGAAAATAGGAGGACATTTCTCTTGTAAATGATCTAGCTATCAAAATAGCATTCACATGTCATGCGTCATGTCACCATCAGATGGGTCATTTTCTATTTATAAAGTGGGGGAAAAAACCTTAAGCAACAGAAGTCTCCTTTTTCTTTGTCTAACTCATGAATTATTATGACAAATTAACCATGCTTGTTCTTTTATGGATCTCTGCATCTATCTTATTATGATTTACATTCTCACACATTTAGGTCTCGAATCCTCCAACTAGCGGTAAGCCACTTGAGGGTGGAGGACATTATTTAGCCTTGGTTTCTCTCACAATTTCCAGCTCGGTAGAGAATACTTTGTAATATTGAACAAATATCTGAAGCTTGCAGTTAGCTATTCAACAAACAGATTTTTAAAAATTTGCTGTTGAGTTGATTCCAACTCATGATGACCCCATGTATTTCAGAGTAGAACTGCTCATAAAGTTTTCAATGGCTGTGACCTTTCAGAATTAGATAGCCAGGCCTTTCTTCTGAGAGATCTCTGGGTGCATACAAGTCTCCAACCTTTCAGTTAGCACTCAAGCAATTAACCATTTGTACCACCCAGGGACTCCTATAAATAGGTAAAACCTGTTGCTGTCAAGTCAGTTTCAACACTTAGTGACACTATAGGACAGAGTAGAACTGCCCCATAGGATTTCCAAGGAGTGGCTGGTGGATTCGAACTGCCGACCTTTCAGTTAGCAGCGAAGATCTTAACCACTGCATCACCAGGACTCCATAATGAGAATTCTCTTCTGCGAAAGAGTAAAAGGCAAAGCCAAAATGTCTTGGCTGGAGAGAAGAAACCTGAAGGTTCTTGCATGAGAAGATGTGCACCTTCTCAATAAATTCAGAGTTTACGTTTATCTGTAGTAAGTGAGATAGGCAGCAATGTGGTTGGGATTTGGAAAAAATGAGAAAGATTTCTAAGAAAAACTTTTAGTGTATTGACTTGGATGATCTCTTAGGGATGACTGTCTGCAACACAGACTTGAGAAAATTTATGAGATCAAGTTATTTGGGGAATTAGGAAATGTTGATCAGAGTGTCCTAACTTGGTAGAGAGGCAAGTAAATCCAGAAGGGAGCTGATGGTCTGGGGGAAGAGGAATAGGTAAGAGTCATGCGGTCATAAATACAGTAAAGGGCAAATTAATTAGATGAGGATAAATTAATCTAATTAATTAGATTAGAAACAGTAAAAAAAAAAAAGAACCCTACAGGGTAGTTTCTAGTTTCAGTTTTAGAATTCTAATTGATAATAAAGCCAAAGTCCTTGACAGGTCCAGAAGTTTACAAACAAGTAAGATATGAAGTTAGTGTATTGAAAAAGGCATTGACTGACATTCTGAGGCAACTAATGATAATAGGACAGAGAGGAACATTAATAAGTAGGGTCTTAGTTTTTTTTTTTTTTTTTAATGAGAAGGGAGTGAGTGTGGCATAAACAGGTGATGTTACCTCAAAGAATGATAGGTCCTTGAACAATGGTGGAATAAAAATGTGGGGGTAACCATAAAGAAAAAAAACAAAAGAGCTAGGAAATGAGAAAGAAGGCCAAAACTTTGAAAAATGTCTGAAGGAAAGTGCAAGTGATTAAATTGAGAGAGCAATCATGACATCCAAATTGGTAGTTGCAGAAAAAGACACAATAGCCCATAGGAAGCCCAGAAAAAGTCCAGGTTTGGAGGCTTCAAGCAGTGGTCACTTTGGGCTTGGGGCGATCGTCGGAAGGATTTATTAAAAGACCGTGGAAGTTCTGGGCCACTTTTACTCCTTTGTTCTCTTAAAATATTGAACATTTGTTGTGTTTGCATCTCAAATGAAGCCAAAATAAACACAGCAAAGATCTACCTGAAGTGACATGAAGAGAAGCAGAACAACAGACTTATGATAGATGTTTACAGTGGTCATGGCTGGGGAGGGGGTAGTGGCAATGCTACCCAGTTATTAAAAATTGTGGGGTGCCCTGGCTACTTGCCTCCTCTCCTACTCCAGAGGCATTTTCATTGACTAAACTGAGGCAACAATCTTCTCAGGCACTGTGAGTCTTCCTTTAGCCATACTCATATAACCACAGAGGAAACAAAAATCAGTACGTCAACCAACCAAGCTTGTCTTTCACTTTATGTTATGAACTAACAGGAGAACTAAGGTTCTCCAGATACTTGAGGAAATTTAAAGTAAAAAAGAGAGAGACCAAGACAAAAATACAGATAGATGGAGATCAAGAAAAGGAAATATTTCAAGAAATAGAAAAGAAATAAAAAAATTAAATTATTATGGATAGCTACCACTGGGTCTGTAAAACAAGAATAGACTGATGTGAAAAAGCAAATATCCAAGATGAGCTCTTAAAATTAGAAGGTATGATTACCAAAATAAAGTAAATGTATCAGGAGATTGCTGGAATGGTTGAGGCTTGATTTGGTAATACAGAAGGAAAAAATGATGTTTTTTCCTGAAAAAAATTATGTAAATAGATATAGATAAGATATAGATTGTACATTAAAGAGAAAAGGTGTGAACAGATAAAATGATAAAAAAAAGATAGACATAGTCAAAGAAATTATAGAAGAAAATATTTCCAAGTTCATAAAGAATTGAATCTTTATGAACTGGTCCACTGAGTCCACTGAGATTTGAGTAGGAAATATCTAAAATGTAGGTGGGGAGGGAAAACTCAAATGCAATCTAGTAAAATTTCTGAAATCTAAAGGTATTGTTATGGATTGAATTGCGTCCCCAAAAATATGTATTGTAAATCCTAACCTCTATCCGTGGTTACACACTCACTCCTCACTTATCAACATGGTTAGTTTCCAAAGCCCAGGTCATTATGTGAAAATCATCATTATGTAAAAATGGAGGATGGCCACATCAGATCACAAAATGGAGGATGACTACATCATTACATAACTGCCAAATTATATCATTACATAACTGCCAAATCAATGAGAATCATGGCCCAGCCAAGTTGACCCATAACCTTTAACCATCACAACCAGCATTACTCTCACCTCACATCTCAAAGTTTGTTCCTGCCAGATGTACATTTTTAATGTACAAAATAAACTGAAGGTAGTTTTTTTACTATTGTCGTAAATGTGAAATGTTGGATAACTTCATAGTCCGTAAGTGAGGAATAGGTATGATCCCATTTGGGAATGGGTTTTCTTTGTTACGTTAATAAGAAAATATTAGCATTGGGTGTGTCTTAAGTCAGTCTCTTTTGAGATATGAAGGAGATTAAACAAGGAAGCAAGCAAGCAGAGATGGAGAAAGCCACCTGAAGATCACTCAGGAGCAGAAGCTCAAAAGAGAAAAAGACCTTTGTCCAGGGCCCACAGAGACAGAAAGCATTGCCCTAGAGCTGTTTCCTGAACTGGAACTTCTAGCCTCCTAAACTGTGAGAAAATAAATTTCTGTTTGTTAAAGCCACCCACTTGAGGTGTTTCTGTTATAGGAGCACTAGATAACTATGACAGTTTTATACACAAAGAGAGATATAGATATATAAATTCTAAAACGCACTTGGAAAAGAAACTGGAGGAACAGATTAAATATAAAATAAAGAAAATAGAACTTGAGACTTCACAGTGGCATCCCAGAATGCTGGTTCATACTGAAGGAATGTCATCAAAGTATTGAAGGGAAATTATTGTGAATATATAAGTCTATATATACAGCTGCTAGTGCTACAGCTGCTAACCAAAGGGTCAGCAGTTCGAATCCACCAGGCTCTCCTCGGAAACTCTATATCCAAGCAAACGATAATGTTTAAAGCAACTTAAGGGTGAATTCAAGTGTAAGAACTAGGAGTATTTACCATGCAAATACAAGAAATCAGGGAATTTACCGTAGAGTGGCAACTAGAAAGTTAAGTATAGGTAATTTGGAGAGATGTGGCTAGGAAACTTATCACAATTGATAAGGAAAATTATTTAAAAAATTAAAGATATACATGAAGATGGCTAACAAACAGCATCTAACATTCAATATGATAAAGTTTACTGTATAATGATTATGGAAATCAGGCAGGCGTTGTTTTGGAAGAGATTGAAAATGAGAGGTTAATTTAGTTATCCTTTCTGACTAGTGATCAGTGCTGACAGGAAAAATATAAATATAAATGTGTGTGTTAATATACATGGATAATATTCTCTTTCTTGATGTAAGGACTGGTTACAGGAATTTGTTCACTTAATAAAAATTCACAAACTGTGCATTTATGATTTATGCATGTCTGTTACACCTCAAATTTTTTTTAAAAAATCATAAAAATTTAACAGTGTAATAGTATTCATTATAAAGATAACAAACAAAACTTTATTAATTTAATAAAATGCAGGAAAGTACAAAGGGAAAAAAAAAGAACATATAGAGTATTATGTTGTTGTCCTTCGGTGCCATCGAATTGGTTCTGACTCATAGCGACCCCGTGTACAACAGAATGAAACACTGCACAGTCCTGCATTATCCTAACAATCATTCCTATGTTTGAGCCCATTGGTGCAGCCATTGTGTCAATTCATCTCATTGAGAGTCTTCTTTTTTGCAGATCTTCTACTTTACCAAGCATGACGTTCTTCTCCAGGGCCTGGTTCCTCCTGAAAACACATCCAAAGTACGTGAGATGAAGTCTCACCATCTTTCTTCGCAGGAGCATTGTGGCTGTACTCCTTTCAAGACAGATATGTTCATTCCTCTGGAAGTCCGTGGTATATTCAATATTCTTCACCAACACCGTAATTGAAAGGCATCAGTTCTTCTTCAGTCTTCCTTATTTATTGTTCAGCTTTCGCATGCAGCTGAAAATTGAAAATGCTGTGGGTTGGGTCAGGCACACCTTAGTTCTTAAAGTGACATCTTTGCTTTTCAACATTTTAAAGAGGTCTTTGCAGCAGATTTGCCCAATGCATTGGGTCGTTTGATTTCTTGACTGTGCTTCCAGGGGCATTGATTGTGGATCCAAGTAAAATGAAATCCTTGACATCTTTAATTCTTTCTCCATTTATCATGACATTGCTTATTGGTCCATTTGTGAGGATTTTTGTTTTCTTTATTTTTAGAGTAATTCATACTGAAGGTTGTGGTCTTTGATCTTCATCAGTAAGTGTTTCAAGCCCTCTTCACTTTCAGCCTGCAAGGTTATATCATCTGTATATTGCAGGTTGTTAATGAGTCTTCCTCCAATCCTGATGCCACATTTTTCTTCATATAGTGTAGATTCTCAGGTTACTTGCTCAGCATACAGATTGAATAAATATATCATACCACACCTTTCCTGATTTTAAACAATTCAGTATCCCCTTGTTCTATTTGAGTGACTGCCTCTTGGTCTATGCAGGTTCCTCATGAGCACAAATAAGTGTTCTGGAATTTCCATTCCTTGCAATGTTATCCATAATTTATTATGATCCATACAGTCAAATGCCTTTGCATAGTCAATAAAACACAGGTAAAGATTTTTCTGATATTCTCTGGTTTCAACCAAGATCCATCCGATGTCCTCTTCTGAATCCAGCTTGAATTTCTGGCAGCTCCCTGTAGATATATTGCTACAACCACTTTTGAATTGTTTTGAGCAAACTTTTACTTGTGTGTGTTAGTAATGGTATTATTTGATAATTTCCACATTCTGTATACTAAATACTATTGTAGAGTACTGTATAAACCAAAAAAACAAACCCCTTGCTGTTGAGTCGGTTCCGACTCATAGCGACCCTATAGGACAGAGTAGAACTGCCCCATAGAGCTTCCAAGGAGCGCCTGGTGGATTCGAACTGCTGACCTTTTGCTTAGCAGACATAGCACTTAACCACTATACCACCAGGGTTTCCAAGAGTACTGTATAACAATCAGTAAATAAAAAGTAAAATGCATAAAGAAGTACAATCTCAGCAATAACTATAATAAAAGGCAGTAAATAAAATGTGATTTAAAAAATATAGCTCTTTTTTTAGTGATGTATATTTAAAATACCAGTTTGTATATGTGGCTCATCTTTTATTTCTTTTAATATACAAAAAAAAAATTTTTAATATATAGATAATCTTAATTTAATGCAGCCGAAAATTAATTTTCTTTTAGGTGAAAGTTAACAGAGCAAATTAGTTTCTCATTAAACAGTTAATACACATATTATTTTGAGACGTTGGTTGCTAATCCCTTGATGTGTCAACACTCTCCCCTTCTCTACCCCAGATTCCCAGTTTCCATTCGTACGATTATCCTTTCACTTCCTGCCTTCTCATCTTTTCTTTTGGGCTGGTGTGCCCATTGGTCTCATATACATGATTGAACTATGAAGCACGTCCCTTATGTGCCTTATGTCCCTTATGTCCCTATGGACCTGTCTAATCTTTGGCTGAAGAGTGAACCTCATGAGTTATTTCAGTACTGAGTTATGGTCCAGAGGCCATATTCTTGGGCTTTCTTCAGTCGCCGTCAAATCAGCAGGTCTGGTCTTTGTGTGCGTAGGTGTGTGTGTGTGAATTTGAATTTTGTTCTACATTTTTCTCTCTCTCTGTCTGGGACCCTCTATTGTGATCCCTGCCAGAGCGGTTGGTGGTGGTAACCAGGTACCATCTAGTTGTCCTGGGCTTAGCCTGGTAGAGGTTGTGATAGTTGTGGTCCCTTAGTCCTTTGGACTAATCTTTCCCTTGCTTCTTTGGTTTTCTTCATTCTCTTTTGCTTCAGCCAAGAGGGACCAGTAAGTCTATCTTAGATGGCCACTTGCAGGCTTTTAAGACCCCAGACACTACTCACCTCACTCAGATGTAGAACATGAAAATAATTTATTTGTGATTTGTCTTTTCATAACCCGTTGCCATCAAGTCAACTCTCTCTCAGAGGGACTCTATAGGACAGAGTAGAACTGCCCCATAGAGTTTCCAAGGAGCACCTGGTGCATTCGAACTGCTGACCTTTTGGTTAGCAGTCATAGCTCTTAACCACTATGCCACCAGGGATTCCCATAAGTTTTAAAAATTCCTTATCCTGGGATAAGAAAGGATTCTGCTGCCTTTTTTTTTTTTTAAATATGTTAAAAATTTTGTCTTTCACATTTAGAACCTCTATCCCTCTGGAATTAATTTTTTTTAATATGATCTAAAGTAGAGATTTAATTTCATTGCTCTCTATATATGAAATTTCCCTATACCTTTTATTAAATTAGCCATCATTTTTCTATTAATTTACTACATCTTTTTAATTTTCAAGAGTTTTTTTTTTCCTCTGAACATACTTTACAGCATTCTGTTCTTATTTATGGATGCAGTATCATCTCTTATATCCCAATATATTAATAAAAGGATTTTTTTTTCAAGTTTTATTGTCCTTGCAATTTCTAATTTTTCCAAATTTCTTTTTCCTGCTTGATTATTTTGGCCTCTCTCTCTCTGTCATGTGAGAGGCATTCCTGGTAATCCTTGGCTGATCACGATTAAGAATGAGGCCTACCAAGTTAATTAGTAACCAGAAGGGCATGACTGGAGCTCTTGGAATATGAGATTTGCAAATGGATGTTCAATTTGATTGATGAACTCTAATGTCAGTATATTTAGGTTATTCCTCTTGCGTTGTTCAAATTCCCCAGGGAGTAATCATCCCTTCTCCAGATTGAGGTATAGGCCTATTGCCAACATTTTGGAAATTGAGTGGGTAGTCAAAAACCAAACACCAAACCCATTGCTGTCCAGTCGATTCTGACTCACAGTGACCCTATAGGGTAGAACTTCACCATCAGGTTCCCAGGGTGCAGCTGGTAGATTCGAACTGCCGATATTTCGGTTAGCAGCAGAGCTCTTAACCACTGTGCCACCAGGGCTCCTGAGTGGTTAAAGAGACTGGGTAATCTCAACAGTCACTTCAATGCCCTCCACCCTCACCCTCCATTTTCAACCTGCCCTCAAGTGTACCTGAAATCCCTTGAGAAAATAAATCATTTCAGAGAATAAACTTCTAATCATCTGCTGGGATGGGAAAGGGGTATCCGCCTTACTGTGAGAAATGGGAAGGGAATTCTGGACATCTATTTACCTTTTCAACATATTTTCAAACATTTCTCCTCTTTTCAGCCCCTCTTCACCCCCACTTGCTGAGGTACCTAATGCTACCCATTTCTGAGCTTTGGTGTGTCCTGCAATGTAAATTTGTTTACCTTTTGTTTTCCCAATTGCCAGTTTCAAATTTTGACCTGTGTGTCTGGTGAACCAGTTTATAAGTCAGGGTTTAGTCAAGAAAACAGAAGACATACTGTGTTCCAGGTTTGGAGGTATTAGAATTAAGAATTTATACAGTCATGAGAAGAACTGAGAAAACACTTATGCAACACACACATAATGAGTGGGTCTTATTCAAGAACACACTGGGAAGCTATTGCAGATTTACTATCTGCCCATGATTTTTTTTTTTTTCATGATAGCAAGAGCCCTGGAGAATAACAGCTCTTTTTCTCTTCTGCCTACCTCATTTCACAGGAATGCCTCTCATTAGCAAATTCTAACCTGGAGCTGCATGGCGGGGGGTGGGGGGGAAGTTTTAGGAACAAGAGTTCCTGGTCTCTTTGCAAAGCAGAGGAGAAACCTTAGAAGGAGGTAGTGCTGAGGTTGACAGCATAGTCAGTTATCTCTTGTGTTTAAGTAACTGGTGGATTACCATTGTACTTGAACTTATATAGAACTACATCCTTGCCATTGAACGGCTTTTAAGCAAGATTAATTAACTTGTTAGAAAAGCAGAACAGTGCAAAGTAGCAAAGAAGACTACCCTAGAAGTCCATGACACTAGACCCTAGATCCTAATCCCAACTTTTTCACTATCTCTGAGCATTAGTTTTCCAAAAAATGTTGTTGCTGGGTGCCACCAATATGTATTTTCTTAGGAAAATGTTTGTATAGTACATGACAGAAAAAAGAATTGCTAAATTTTCTGAAAACTCATTTTTTGTGAGTCTGTATTTACATCCATGATCCAGGTAATAATTCAGGAAGTATTTCTTGTTATTCACTGTATTTGTTTTAGATACCTACCTGCAAGATGATGGAATGTTTTCTGGGGTATTGAAACTCTAAAGATTCATTATATTAACTCCTTTCTTCATTGGGCTTTTTCAGATGATAAATTTCCCTTGCAATTTTCTTGAATGCACTGCCAGAAATGTTAACTTCAGCCTACTGGTCTCACTGGAAGATACGGTTTTAGCTGTGGAGGACTGGGCCTGCCAAGCACGCCGATTCTGCCTCAGGATGTTGCTGAAAAAATGGAACTTTTTATTGGTTGTAAGCAACTACCATAGGCAGAAATTGCTGTGATGTCAAGTTCTATTTTACCGTGATATTTTCACTTATAGTATATGAGTTTGTGGAATCACATTCATATGAGTTCTATGTTCAATTGTCAGAAAAACTTTGCTGAACCAAACTGCAATTAATATCACCGGTTGTTTCACATGGAGTATAATGGGATGACTAAGACATTGAACAAAGCGATCTGCCAATAGGAGGGAAGAGATTTACTCAATTGGATTTTCTTTTATTAAATTTTTACAAATTCATTTATCCTCTCTTGTAAAGTCAATTTTTAATGAAGAAGGACAGCCAATTCTCAGATGAAAATATGATTCAGTTAAATAATTTAAGAAGTAAATGAACTCACAAAGTCTTTCTTAATATACTTATGATCTAGCTCATTGAATTCCATATGATTCAACTATTGAATCACTAAAATATGTGCCCTGAATATGTACAACCTGAGCAAGAAATGTTTAAGAAAAATAGTGCCTCTTTCTTGTCTTAGTAAGTGTTCTTTCAATCCTATTCCAACCATTTTCCAACTTTTCAGATAGAAACTTGGGTCAAACTCATCTCATGTTTATTCATTTGACAAATACACTTTGAGCTCCTACTCAGTGTCAGACACTATTCTAGAGATACTGAGCAAAAAGACTAACAGCCTTGTCTTCATGAGGTTAATATCCTAGAGGATAGCTAGGCTTTTTATTAGACAGAAAAAAGAGATCTAGAAATTTGTCATCTGCGAAACACCACACTTCAATGGACCTAACTTTTTGGCTGAATTTGTCAAATAAATTGGAAGTTTTATTATTAGTATTTAGATTGGACATAATCAGGCCTTAGCATTTTTGGAAAAGTATATTTAAAAAATGGATGAAATTAAAAAAAAAAAAGAACTAGGTGAGATGAAGAGGATGACATGGGTACATGTCTCTCCTTTTATCCTCCTCTATTTTTTCCCCTCTTCTCAGGAAAAGTGTGGCAGAGATGGAAGAGGCAACAGTAGAAGCCGATGAACAATCCAAACAACATAGCCAAAATATGGGCAAAAAACGTGAACCTGAAATCTATTTACTAAGGAATACTAATGTCCAATAAGCATTTTATCGTCACTTAACTAAATTAAGTCCCTATATGGGCCCATCACTAAGCTAGGAGCTGGAGCTATAGCAGTAAACAAAACCTCTCTCATATTTCTTATAGTCTAGAGAAAGAAACTGAAAATAAACCAATACACACATAAATATATATTAAAAGAGCTCCATCATATCAATTTCTAGAAAGCAAATTAAAATGAGATGCCATTTTCTTTTGTTTTGCAGATAGACAAATACTGAAAAAATAGGCCACAATCAGTGTTGGTAAGTGTATATGAAAGTGGGCACTCTCATGGCTTTTTGGTGGAGTGTACATTGGTAAAACCAATATGGCAGTATTTAAATGTGTAGGCCCTGTGACCAAGCAGTTGGGCTTCTAGAAATATATCCTAAAGTAATACTAGCATTTAGATAGTTAGATAGATAGTTGATAGATAGATATAGATAGATAGATGATAGATTGATGATAGATAGAGATAGAAGTTACTCATCTCTACTCATTATTTATAACAGCAAAGAGTTGAAAACTCATATTTATCAACAGAAGATAACTACATGAATTATGGGGCATTAATAAGTGAAAAAATATGTACCTATTAAGGGTAATGGTTGATATTGTCTTTGATGGGTTGACTCCTATCTTTGTTCCACCCTTTTACCCAGTCTATCTACAAGTCCCATCAACTCCACTGACCAAATATAACCCTAATGCATTCCCTTTTTACCCTATCGTCTACAATCTCTGATTTCTAAGCTACCTTATCTCTCGCCAGGACTACTAAAATATTCTAATTCATTTCTCTGCTTTCAGTCTTGCTCCACATCTGTCCACTTTCCTTAGAATAGAAAGAATTAGCTTCACAGAGCAAAACATATCACATCACTCCCTTGTCTAAAAACCCTCTATTTGTGTGTGGGGGGTGGGGTACATGCATGCTCAGAAGACATTAAAAATTTCCACATGGCTTACAAACTATTACATAATCTGGTTTCCACCTGCTTCTTCAGCTTTTACCTGTCTTTTCTCATTATCCTAGAGCCACATTGGCCTTTTTCTTTACCCTCCTGACTTAGAACCATTTTTCTAAAATCTATTCCCTCAGTCCAAAACTCAGCTTCCCAGACTTATCATAGCTGGTACATTTTGTCATTCAGATTTTGGCTTAAGTCTTACCTCCTCAGAGAGGCCTTCAGTAATCACCAAGTCTAAAAGAAATATCAAATTATTCTCTATCTCGCCAATATGTACTTTAATTATTTGCTTTGTGCTACATTTTTCTGATAATCTACTGAATTCTACTGTATTTAGTTTGTCTACTGTATTGTTTATTGACGGTCTTCTCCTTCTATGATGTGAATTGCATGAGAACAAGAACTGTGTTGTCTCATTTAAAGCCATATCACCATTATTGAGAAACTTAGTAAATATTTGATGAATGAATGAATGAATATCCATGATAATGTCAAGTTAAAAAAAAAAGAACAACAAGGAAGATGATTCAGTACTGTCTTTAAAAACAAGAAAAATGTGGGAGAAGTTGTGTTTGTATGTGACATCTGTGTGAACATGCCCAAGTGTGCGTGAGTTCCTTCATGAATAGAGGGAAGACCCTGCGAGTACACATAACAACACGTTAACACTGGTTACCTCTGGGAAGCAGACACAGGCAAGGCTTGGGTAAGGAAATTATTGCCCTATATACTGCAAAGGAAAGAAAAAAGTAGAGGAGAGGAATAAAGGGTAAGGAAAGGAAGCAGAGGAAAAAAAATAATGAGATTGACAGCTACTCTAACTTTATTAGTGTTTTTAGAAATATAGCTAAAATGTCAGTGTTGTTGGAAATATAGCTAAAATGTCAGTGTCATTGTTAGGTACTGTCAATTGGTTCTGACTCATAGAGACCCTATGCACAACAGAATGAAACACTGCCTGGTGTTGTGCCATTCTCACAATTGTTGCTACACTTTAACCCATTGTTATAGTCCCTGTGCCAAGCCTTCTCATCAAAGGTCTTCCTCTTTTTTGCTGACTTTCTGTTTTACCAAGCATGATGTCCTTCTCCTACCTGACAGCATGTCGAAAGTATGTGAGATGAAGTTTTGCCATCCTCACTTCTAAGGAGCATTCTGGCTATACTCCTTCTAAGACAGATTTGTTCTTCTTCTGGCAGTCTATGGTACATTCAATATTCTTCGCTAACACCATAATCCAAAAACATCAATTCTTCTTCAGTCTTTCTCATTCACTGTCCAGCTTTCGCATGCATATGAGGTGATTAAAAATACCATGGCTTGGGTCAGGTACATATTAGTCCTCAAAGTGACATCTTTGCTTTTTTAACACTGTAAAGAAGTCTTTTGCAGCAGAGTTGCCCAATGCAATATGTTGTTTGATTTCTGGACTGCTGCTTTGATGGACATTGTGGATCCAAGTAAAATGAAATCCTTGACAACGTCACTATTTTCTCCATTTATCATGGTGTTGCTTATTGGTGCAATTGTGAGGATTTCCGTTGTCTTTCTGTTGAGGTGTAATCCTTACTGAAGGCTGTAGCCTTTGATCTTCTTCTTAAGTGCTTCAAGTCAATCATGTCAACAGAGGAGTGAAGTATATATGTGCATCACAAAAGAAAGTGGTAAAATAGTGAAAAAGAAACCAAAAAGAAAGAAAACGAATAGAATTTAAATATGAAAATGACAGACAAGTCCAACTGTACTAATGACAATATTAAATGGCAATAGAATAAACACTCTAATGAGAAGATAATTACCAGATGCCATAAAAAAGTAAACTCAGACTGTATGCTGCCTAAAAATACGCATTCGCTTTAAATCTAAAGTTGAATATAAAGTTCGAGAGTAATAGAATGTGAAGCAATGTACCATGCAAAGTGTAAGCATAAGAAAACTCTAGGGGCTCTATTACTACCAGAAAAAAATAGGCCTTAAGACAATAACTACTGCTAGAGACAAATAACTACTAAAGGGTTTAATTATAAACGTGTGTGCACCCACAACAGAGCTTCAAGAGACATGATACAAGCATTGGCACAATGGGAAAAGGAAATAGACCATCAACAATTATAGCTGGGGATTTCAAAACTTTTCCCTTGGTAATTGATAAAAACCAAAACCAAACCCCGTGCTGCTGAGCTGATTCTGACTCATAGCGACCCTATAGAAAACCAAAAAAAAAAAAAAAAAAATTGCTAGAGTTGACTCCGACGCATAGCGACCTCATAGGACAGAGTAGAATTGCCCCATAGGGTTTCCAAGAAGCAGCTGGTGGATTTAAACTGCTGACCTTTTTGGTTAGTAGGGGAGCTCTTAACAACTGCACCACCAGGTCTCCAAAGGAAGAAAATAATAAAGACCAGGAAAATAATCAGTGAAATAGAAAAAGAGAGAGAGAGAAATCAAAGGAACTAAAAGCCCCTTCTTTGATCCTCTAACTATGTTACCTTCACAGTGACCAGCTGACATCCTGATAAGAATAAATTAATAATTCGTATGAGCTAACAGTAACTGAAGAAAAAACTGTCGGGTGTTTCAAGAGCTACACACTTTAATGCTCTTAATAATGAATGGGTGTGAAATCCTTTAGTTCCTTCCCACCCATGCAGAACACGAAATAATACCCTCAGGAAAGGACTCATGAGTTTTATTCTAAGTTCAGATTATTTTCAGTACATTGGGTAAAGACAGGATGGGGACATTTGTGACAAAGTTATGAAGATGAAGCTCCAGCCCCCCATGCATTCACAGCCCATAGTCCTCATTATGGTGGGGGTTTTGACTGATAGCTGATGTCACGGCAGGTACATGGATCTGTCTGTGGTATGAAGATAGGTGTAGCCAAGTGTGACTAAAGGTGACTCCGGTACAGCACAGGAATTCCAAATGGGCATTTTGCTTTGCAATGCAGAATAAATGACAGGAGAAGAAAAAGAATTCAGGCTAATGGGAGGATGTGGACCTTATACAAATGCATAGAATTCCTATTTAAAAAAATTGGAAGTGACTTACCAGCTGTCTTGCTATGACACCCTGTATCATTCCATTGGAATTTAACAGAATTGAATTAAGACTGTCATGAATCCCAAACAGAAACTAAAGAGAGAGGGAGAAAGAGACAGGTATATAAACCTATTTAATTTCTGTTAAGATGGAAAAGTACATCTGCAGAGGGATTTAGAGTATGATGAAAGGATAAGCAATATAAATGCTTTATTTTTTAGCTCTAAAAAGAAGGCTTTCTAATCTTTTACGAGGATTGTCTAAATTTGGAGGAGTAAGGTAACTCACTTGGGATTGTTTGTTCCTCTAAGAATGTTGTTTGTTCACACATTGGACAGAACTATTTTATTGGAGGAGGCATTAGTAGCTTTTCTGATAACAGCAGAATATTCTACCTTCAGCCTTGCTGTTGTTCTCATTAAAAAGTGACACTGCTGACCGACTGCCACCTACGGGTGTAGATATTGCTGAGGAAACAAACAAAAAAACCAGGAAGAACCAACAATCCCTTCCACACTGATTTTCGCTTTGTTGTTACTGCCCAAGTGCAGGCAGGGCTGGCTGGTGTGCGGGTCAACTGAGCAGTGTCACGTGAAGGCAATGAATGGTCCTCTCCACATGAAAACGGATTCTCCACAAACTTCTCACACTGTCTGGAATACTACCTTTAGTGAATCACTGTTTTATAAGGACAAGATTTCTCTTTGAAAACGCAGTGTTCCCGGGAGGAGTCACACATGATCTTTATCAATCACTCATGCCTTTGTGTAAAGATCAGGCTTGGCAACAACTCTTTCCCTAACTAGTTGCATCACCTTGGTCAACCTCCTTGACCACCAGGATCCTCCATTTTCCCCAAACTGTAAAACAAAGGTGATAACACCCACTTCATAGGATTTGGTGAAGATTCAACCCAATAAAGCGTATCAGAAGACTCAAAGAGTTCCTGACTTATCATGTGTTCTCAACTGAAGAGTAAAGGGATAGAGCGGGAGGTGAGGGAAGGGAAGAGGGAAGACACCAGAGGTTCTTACTCCCATCATGGTGCCCCTGAGGACCAGAGCCTACCTCTCAGCTCGCCATTTTGGCTCAAACTATCACTCACTCCCTTTAAGTTCCTCTATCCCAGATCTGTCCCATGCACCTTTGGGCTGTACCACATCGGGGCACACATGGCTAGAATGATAATCAAGAAACTGGCACTCAGGAGGAGGGGAATGTTGCCAGTGAATGTTTAGAAAGGCAGGAAAAGCCAATACACTGGCTGCCTGGCATAGGCTGCCTCCTCTTGCTCCTCTCTGAGACATTCCTGCTTGAACCTCTCTCCTGACAGGAGTCTGCAACTTCCAGAGGAAGGTCATACTTCCTTTGAACAACTTCCTCTATAAGGAATGTTGGAAATTATTGTTTCCAGACCCTTTGCCCCAAGGATCAACCTGTTCACAGCATCATGGCGATCTCACCTTTTTGACTTATTTTCCCTATCAGGAATACAGTGGCAGTATAGTAAATCTGGGTCAAAACCCCATTTTTTTCTCCCAAGGAATACATGACATGAAGATGGGCAACATATTTAATCTCTCTTGACCTCAGTTACATCTTGGGGAAAAGTGACACCTTACAGAATTATTTTAAGGAAGAATTGAACTGAAGAAATACAAGGGAAGCACTTGGCATACAGTAGGCAATCCAAACCAAACCCATTGCTGTCGAATGATTCTGACTCATAGCAACCCTATAGGACAGAGTAGAACTGCCCCATAGGGTTTCCAAGGAGCGGTTGGTGGATTTAAACTACCAACATTTTGGTTATCAGCTATGGCTCTTAACCACTGCACCACCAGGGCAGACCCTCCAAAAGCTGACCCTCTGATTACTGTTGCTAAGTCCCCCATGTCTAATACACAGAAGTTGGGACTCAAAAAATATTTAGTAGGAATAAAGTGGAGTGCTTGATTTCATGGGCTCCAGAATCAGAGGCTTATTTATAACCCCAGCCAGGCCCTCTTCTTTATTGCATGACCTTAAAAAAAGTACTTAATCTCACTAACTGTGTTTCCTCTAGTGTAAAATGAGATAAAATAATTCCTACTTCAAGGAGTTGATGTGGAAAATTAAAAGCGATAAAGTGTAATGTATTTATCATTGGTAATGCTTAAGCAATAGGGATGTCAGGCACAACTACGTGCCACGCCTCAATTCCTCCCCAAAATACACCCCTACTTTGATACTCTTAACCGTTTCTTTAAGTAATGTAGAAACAAATCATAATGATTCTCTTGGCCTCTAGTTTGTATTCTTTCTATTCAAAAATATTCAAACACAGAGCTTTTCGAAGACATTCTTTATAACAGCTCACGCATTTCCGCATCCTTCCCTCTCCGGAGTTCCTATCTATAAGAAAGTGATCCGTGGCACAAAGCATCTTCTCTGGGTTGCTAGCTTTAGTGACATTTATGCATGTAGGTGCCCACGGATGAAAGTTTTCTTTCTTTCTTTTTCCCCCTATAAATCAGTAGAACAAGGAACTTCTTATCTCAAAAAGGCTGTTCATTAGCAGTTCAGTTAAATGTAGTAGCCTACACTCTGCCAAGGGGGGCTGTCGTTGTCGTTTTATTTTGGTGTAAAGTACCGTTCATTTATTCAGAGTAGACTTGGTGTGGAATACCACTTTCCTTGTTGGTAGTTGTGGCATTTACTGACATCTAGGGACTGTCTTGAAAAACTGCACTTTATAAAAAGATTTCCAAAAACAACTATAATTGGAAAAAGAAAAGTCAGTCCATACTTGAAGAGGGTTTAATCTTAATACCAAGACATCTTTTATAGGAATATCAGTTAAAAATTGATCCAAGTTAATGTATTTTAAACTGCAATCCTAGCCATGCTTTGCTATAAGATACAGAATCCTCAACTCAAAGGCTGATTCAGTGTCCAGGAAGAGAGGATTCACTCTGCTTATTTCAGACAGAAGAAAGTTTAGTACAGAAATTAGTTACAAAGGTATTGGGAGGACTTCAAGAGCAAAAGGAGTAAGCAGAGGGGCAAGAAAAACCAAAAAGAAAAGAAGCTTATTTTCCAAAATTAGGAAGATGACTCTGCCCCTGGGTTGGTGTCCATGAGCCTAAACCTTAGTGGAAGTTCTGACCCTAACATTGCTGTAGGGGCCACACTTCTGCCACTGAGCAGGAAGTCAAAGGACCTCACTTCCATTTAGGTTGCTGAGATGAACTGAGGCAACACAAGAGCCTGCGTTTGTCTACCGTTCCCTCTCTACTGCTGGTGGAGATAGAAGAAAATGCTTTCTTCCTTCCTCGCGCCTTCCAATGTCCTGATAGCGCTTCCCCTAGTGATATAAGAAGCTGCCTGGTAAGGGTCTGAGAAACAGAGCCTGCGAATTTTCAACCCCAGCTGGACAGAGCAGAGAATAGGAAGGCAAGGCGAGTGTAGAGCTGAGACACAATGGATACTGATCAGCATTTGTATCTTATATATTGGGAATTCTAAAGGTAGCGCTGTCAAACAACGGGCTTTTTGGGTTCAGCATTTCAACATTGTCATCAAAAGGTCATTTTTTTTTTCCATGTCTCTTCTCCATCATACATAATGTAGTTTCATCCATAGACCCATAGTAAGAGGACTACTGCAGTTCCAGATATCATATCAATACTATAAAGTCTAGAAAAAGAAAAGTGAATTCCATTCTATTGTTTTCAGTTAGAAGCAAGTATGTTTTTCTCTGGAGGCCCCCAAAAGACACCCCTCCATCTCAACTGGCCAAGATTGACCCAATCATATACTTATTCTACATGAACCACTGGTAAGGAGAACGAACGTACCCATTAACCAACGAGGTTCATCTCTGGCTTTTCAGATAGGATTGCTGTTATGTTGTGAGCTATCAGTGTCATCCATTCAGCCCTGGACTTCTTGCACAATGAAATGCCACACTGCCCAGTCCTGCACCATTTCCACCATCAGTTTCAGATTGGACCATTGTGACCCATAGGGTTTTCATTGGCTGATTTTCGGAAGTAGGTCCTCAGGCCTTTCTTCCTAGTCTGTCTTAGTCTGAAAAGCTCTACTGAAACCTACTCAGCATCACAGCAACACGTGAGTCTCCACTGATAGATGGGTAGTGGCTGCACATGAAGTGAGTTGGCTGGACATCAAACCCGTGTCCCCAGCGTGGAAGGCGAGAGTTCTACCACTGAACTGCAAATACCACTAGGACATCTGGCTGCACGGATATTGACCGACACTCAAAAAAAAAAAAAAAGTCATCACTTTATAAGGCTGGAAGAAGTAGGAGGGTAGCTTTCGGTGGGCAAGCAATTACATAAACACCCATGAATGCAGCAGTCAAGAAATCAAATGACATATTGCATTGGGCATGTCTGCTGCAAAAGAACTCTTTAAAGTGTTGAAGAGCAAAGATGTTACTTTGAAGACCAAAGTGAGCCTGACCCAAGCCATGGTATTTTCAATCACCTTATATGCACATGAAAGTTAGACAATGAGTAAGGAAGACCGAAGAAGAATTGACTTTGAATTATGATGTTGGCAAAGAATATTGAATAAACCAGATACTGGCCAGGATAACAAGTCTGTTTTAGAAGAAGTACAGCCAGAATGCTCCTCAGAAGCAAGGATGGCCAGACTTCATCTCATGTACTTTGGGCATGTTATCAGGAGGGACCAGTCCTTGGAGAAGGACATCATGCTTAGTAAAGTAGAGGGTCAGCAAAAGAGAGGAAGACCTTCAATGAGCTAGATTGACATGGTGACTGCAATGGGCTGAAACGTGGCAAAGATTGTGAGGATGGAACAAGACCAGACAATGTTTGATTCTGCTGTACATAGGGCCGCCATGAGTTGGAACCGACTCAACAGCACCTAACAACAACAAAGGCTAACACAATCATTACTAAACTTGTTTAACTACATTCTTAACAAGATTCATAGGCCATGGGTCTGAGTAGTCTTTGATTAGTTTCTTAAAATCCATCATATAAAATAAAAATTTGACGACCTAAAGAAGATTGACAAATATATGCCACAGATTGTGAAGACAGTTACAAATAATTTATTTTGAGAAAAGCCAATATCATCAGTGTTTTGGTTTTTTTTTTTTTACGGAGGAGAAATTATTGAATCGTTTGAAGTATATATTGATAAATAAGTGTTTATATTTATAAAATATATTTCTATTTAAGGGAAATGGGAGCATTATTAACAAAATAAAGGAGAATGGATGCTGGCAGGTGGAAACTGTAGATAACTGCTACATAGGATATTTAAGGAATGATTAAAACCAAAAAAACCAAACTCGTAGTCAAGTCGTGTCCAACTCATAGCAACCTTATTAAGGCAACTAAAAATGTAGGTTATTGCTATTATAAAGGTAGTTGTTTTTGTGTGCCATTGAGTCAATTTCAACTCATAGTGACCCTATATGACAGAGTAGAACTGTCCCATAGGGCTTCCTAGCCTGTAATCTTAACAGGAGCTGGTCACCAGGTCTTTTCTGCCACAAAGCGGCTTATGGGTTTGAACCGCCTACCTTTTGGTTAGCAGCCAAGCACTTAACAATTTGTGCCACCAGGGCTTCTTTACAAAGACAGTAGAGGTACTAAACAGTGAGGGTTTTGAAGAATCTGACCAGGTCTTTTCTTCTTTTTCACAATTAGCATAGTGCCTTGCATACATCACGTATTCAATGCAGTTTTGTTCGTCTCATAAATCCACAAATTTAGCCACTTTTCCATCTATCCCATAGTTTCATCACTCACTGTAGATGTTATTATAGTACTTTGTGGAATGACCTCACGTACAGATTAGTGAATATCCTATTCATTTTTCTGGACATGCTGCATCGTTGATTCCTAAACATTGAACTCATGGCCAACAGCACTCTAACTCCTGTCTGAATGAAGCTTATCTAATGCATGTATTTTTTCTGTAAGGTACATCATGGCCTTCTTGTCCTGCAACACTAGACAGCACATTAGTGGGGACCATTTTTAACAGCAAAATCAACAACAGAAAGCACAAAATATGTGAAAAACATGGCACTAAATAGACCATGAAAAGGATACTTGCAGTATGAGAGCTGGAAAAAGAAGGCAAAGCACTGCCTTGTTTGACCTCAGCTCAGAACATGCACTTGGGACAACTCAAATTTTCTACTCCTCTGCACGTAAAAATGCCATGAATATTGATTTTGGGGTTACAAATACATTTTAGCAAGTAGGCGAATTTGCGAACACAGATCTGAGAATAATGAGAATCACCTGCGCTTTGCCCATTTTTCAGTTGGGTATTTGTCTTTTTTATTGCTGAGTTGTAGGCGTTCTTTATATATTCTTGACTCAAATATCTTTTCAGATTTGCAAATATCTTCCATTCTGTAGAGTGTCTTTTTACTTTCTTGATGATGTTCTTTGAAACACGAAAGCATTACATTTTGATGAAGGCCAATTTATCTATTTATTCTTTTGTCACTTGTGCTTTCAGGTCACAGAGGTTTACTCCTATGTTTTCTTTTAGAACTTTTATAGTTTTAGCTCTGACATGCATGTCTCTGATCTATCGTGGGTTGATGTTTTTGTGTGGTATGAGGAACATACACAATTTTGTTCTTTTGCTTGTGGATATCCAGTTATCCTGGTACCATTTGTTGAAAACACTATTCTTTTGCCTTTCAATTGCCTTGAAACTCTTGTCAAATATCAATTGTCCATAAATGTGAGGATTTATTTATAGATTCTCAATTCTATTCCATTGATCATATGTCTGTCTTTATACCATCACCACACTGCCTGGATTAATGTAGTTTTGGGGTAAGTTTTGAAATAAAAAAAAAATCAGTCTTCAACCACGTTGTTTTTCAAGATTGTTTTAGCTAGTTTCAGCCCCTTGCATTTCCGTAAGAATTTTAGGATCAGTTTGTCAATTTTTGCAAAAACTCCTCGAGGATTTTTGATAGGGATTATTTTGAATCCGTAGATCAATTTGGGTAATATTTGGATAGACTTAACAATTTTGTGTTCTCATCTATGAACATGGGATATTATTCCACTTATGTAGGTCTATACTTTCAAAAATGTTTTATAGTTTTCAGAGTAAAGTTATGCACTGACTTTGTTAAAATTTATTCCTAAGTATACTATTCTTTCTTATGCTATTGTAAATATTTTTTATTAATTTCATCTTTTTTGGATTGCTTATTGCTATTGTATAGAAATAAAGTTTTTTTATTTTGATCTATCATCTGAAGCCTAGTTTTTAATAGGTTTTTGTGGATTCCTTGGGATTTTCTATATGCAATATCATGTCATCTGCAAATACAGATAGTTTTATTTCTTCCTTTCCAATTTGAATGCCTCTAATTACTTCTTCTTGCCTAATTTCGTTTACTAAAACCTATTGTTGAGTATGAGTGGTGAGAGCAGATGTCCTTGTTTTGTCCCAGATCCTAGAGGAAAACATTCAGACGTTGCACATTAACTATGATGCTAACTGTGGGTTTTTCGTAGATGCCCTATATCAGGTTAAAGATATTCCCTTTTATATCTGATATGTTGAGTGTTTTTATCATGAAAGTGTATTCAATTTTGTCAAAGGTTTTTGCATCTATTGAGAGGATAATTTTCTTTCTTCATTCTATAAATAAAATCCCTGGGTGGTACAAACGGTTTGCACTAGAATAGTAATCACAAGCTTGGCAATTCAGACTCACCCAGTGGTCCTGCAGAAGAAAGTCTTGACAATTTGCTTCTGTAAAGATCACAGACAAGAAAACTCTGTGGAGCTTGTCCCACTCCGTCACACGTGGGGCCATCGTGAGTCAGAATTGACTCGGTGGCAACGGGTTTGATTTTTCTGTTTTATTCTATAAATAGGGTGAATTACATTGATTGATTTTGGGATATTACACCAATTTTGCACTTCTGGGATAAATTGTTTTTTGGGGGATAAATATCACTTACTCATGTTGTATAATTCTATTTAGATTGGGTATGCTAGCTGAGGATGTATGTGTATCCATAAGGCCTACTAGCTTATAATTTTCTTGTAATGTCCCTTTTAGTACCAGGGTAATACCGGTCTCATAAACGAACTGGAAATATTCCTATCTCTTCTACTTTTTGGAAGAGTTTGTGATGAGTTTGTTTTGATTATTTTAAATGCTTGGTAGATTCATCAGAGAAGCCATTTGGACTTGTTTTCTGTTCATTTAAGTGGGAAGTTTTTTTTAATTTCAAATTCAAACTCTCTAATTGTTATATGTCTATTCATATTTTCTATCTCTTCTTGAGTCGTTTTCAGTAGTTTGCATATTCCTAAGAATTTATGTATTTCATGCAGTTAACTAATTTGTTTGCATACAGTTTATATAATCCTTGTATTTTCTGTAAGGTTCATAAAAATGCCCTTATTTTATTCCTGTTTGTCTTAGTTAGTACTGCTATAACAGAAATACCACAAATGGATGGCTTTAACAAAGAGAAATTTATTCTCTCACAGTTTAGGAGGCTGAAAGTCTGAATTCAGGGCACCAGCTCTATGGGAAGGCTTTCTTTTTCTGTTGACTCTGGGGAAAAGTTCCTGTCTCCTTTCAACATCTGTGGCCTCATGCATTCCTTGGAGATCTCGATGTGTCTTGGCATCAATGCGTGTATTCTCAGCACAGGGACCCCAGGTCCAAAGGATGTGCTCTACTCCTGGCTCTTCTTTCTTGGTGGTAGTGAGGTCCCTCCTTTCTCTGCTAGCTTCTCTCTCCTTTTATTTCTTAGAAGATAAAAAGTGTAGCTTGAGTAAGGGTGTGACTTATGTAGGGGTGTGACTTTAGTAACAGTGTGACTTGAGTCACATATTCTTGTAAGGCTATGACTTAAGATACACCTCACACTGATCCTGCCTCATTAACGTATAGTGGCTAGGATTTACAACGTATCACAAAAAGTTGGGTAATTACATCAGATCACAAAATGAAGAACAGCCACACAATACTGGGAATCATGGCCTGGCCAAGTTTAAACATGTTTTGGAGGGACACAATTCAATCCATGATCCCGTTTTTAGTAAGTTGAATCTTCTCTCTATCTCTTTTTTTTTGGTCAATTTAGTTAAGATTTGACAATGTTGATGATCTTCTCAAAGAACACATGTTGGCATTATTGATTTTCTCTATTGCTTTTCTCTTCTCTGTTTCATTTATTTCTGTTCTACTGTTTTTTATGCAAACAACACATGCTTTCTAGGTTTGTTTGCCAACTGCTCCTGCCCTCTGCACGGTATTTTCACAAGCTCTGCTGTGCTAATTTTCTTCTGTGTTGCTGTATAAAAATTGACCATTGTGCACTTACAGAAATACCTCCCAAAGGGAAGGAGGGGCTGGCAAACAAACCTAGAAGGCACGTTTTATTTGTATGAAAATATGATTATTTTTATTACTTTCTTCCTCTTGCTTGATTTGGGTTCAGATTGCTCTTCTATTTCATTTTTCTTACGGTGGAAGTTTAGGTTATTAGTTTGAGAGCTTTTTTCTTTTTCAAGATGGGTCTTAATGGCTATAAATTGTACTCTAAGCACTGCCTTAGCTGCAACCCGCAAATAAGTTTTGGTATGCTCTGGTTTTATTTTCATTCATCTCAAAGTATTTTCAAACTTCCCTATGATTTCTGTATTAACCCATTAGTTATTTAGGAGCGTGTTGTGTACTATTCACATATTTGCAAATTTTTCAAATTGCCTTCTGTTGTTGCATTCTGATTTTATTCCATCATGACAAGTGAGCATATTTTGCATAATTCTAATCCTTTTAAATTTATTGAGGCTTAATGTATTGTCTGTCCTGGAGAATGTTCCATGTGCACATGAGAAAAATGTATATTCTATTGTTGACTATTCGGTATAGTTGGTTTGTTGTTCAGATCTTCCATTTTCTTGTTGTTCTTCTGTCTAGTTGTATTATCCATTATTGAAAGTACAATATGGAAGTCTCCAGCTGTTACTCTTGAGTTGGCTATCTCTCTCTTCAATTCTATTAGTTTTTGCTTTCTGTACTTCAAGGCTCTAATGTTGTACATGTATCTCTATAATTATGTCTTTCTAATTGATTGACCCTTTTAGCTTTATAAAATATCTTTCTGTGTCTTTGCTAACAAACTTTTCTTGAAGTCTATTTTGTGTGATATTAGTATAGCCACTCCAGCTCTCTTGGTTACTGTTGATACATTTTTTTTTCCATTCATTTAGTTTTAACCTAAAATGTCTTTAAACCTAAAGTATTCTCTTGCTGACAGGATACACTTGGATCATTTTGATTGTTTTTTTCTGTTATATGTAAGGTTGCCATAAGTCAGAGGCAACTAGATGGCACTAACAGAACAAAAATAGGGACATTTTATCCCCCAGATATTTCTTTTAAGATTTTGGCCAGGATCTAGCCATGGCACCCTCAGGCAGCTGTGATGTTAAGCAATTACTGATGATTGTTTTACAAAATGCCACGGAGATAGGATTTTTCATGCAGACACAGCTTTGAGTCAGGTCAAATAATGACAACACTCTGAAAATGGTGCTTTTTTAGGGAGCTATGTGAGGCTCCATGAAAAAGAGGAAGACCCTCAATGAGATGAACTGACGCAGTGGCTACAAGAATGGGCTCAAACATAGCAACAATCGTGAAGGTGGTGCAAGACCAGCCAGTGCTCCATTCTGTCGTACATAGGGTTGCTATGAGTCAGAACTGACTTGACAGCATCTAACAACAACATGGAATAGGTCAGATAGTGACAAGGCTTTGGAGATGACTTTTTGAGAAGCTCAAAGCCTGTTTTCGCCTTCCAATAGCTGTGAGCCTGCTGTTTTTCACAACTACCATGGTATGAGGTTTCCAAGGGTACCACAGAACCAGGGAGACAGGAAAGAGACTAGGTCAAGTTAAAATGCCATCAACCCAACTTTTCTTACTGAGGTTCCGCAGTTGTTTTTTCTGGGGTTTTTGGGATTTTTTTAAAAAGAACTTGTCAAGTTGTTGCAAATCTGAGGCTGAAATCATTAGTTTTGATGATTTTTGTCAGGATTTTTTGTTGCTTTTATGGAGGCATCAAGTGACAGAGGTCCTCACTCAACCATTCTGGAAGTCCCGAGATCCAACTACTATTTTTTCTTAAGTATTAATTCCCAACTTTGAGACTTTGCACAATGTCCTTAATAATACACATGCATTTTGCAATTTGTTTTTTTGGTCTTTGTTTTGTCTTGATTTCTCTAAACAGAGGTGATATTAAAGTGCAAATTATATCAGGTTGCTCCCCTGCTTCATTGTCTTCCCTCTCTTATTAGAATAAGATCCTCCTTTTTTTATTATGACCTATTTAAAAAAGAAACTCATTGCCATTGGGTCGATTCTGACTCATAGTGACCCTGTAAAATTGGACTTCTGACTGCCTCTTCAACTTTACCTTTGCCACCTGTACCCTTGCTCACTACACACATCCACCTTGGTCTTCTTTCAGTCCCTTGAATTTTTGAAGGACTTTTATGCTTCCAGACCTCTGTCCTTCCTGTTTGTTCTACAGAGAATGAAGTTTCTACTGTTTTTGTCATAGATGAATCTTTCCTTCCCTTTGTGTTTCAGTGTAGGTACCATCTCCTCCAAGAGGGTGCTCATGACCAACCTACTAAAATACATCACCCTCTGTTATTCTCCATCTCATTTTAACTTGGATGACTTGGTCTGATTACTCGCTTTTCACTTACTATAAGGGAAGGCACTGTATCTCAATGTCCTATCCAGGTCCTGGAGCATTGAATGGGCTAAACAAAAATTTGTGGAAATAACGATGCAATGGAGGAAGGGAAAGGTAAAGGAAGGAAGTGAAAAAGGAGGGGCCTCATATAGGAGAATTGGAGCACACTGATCTAATGTGGTCAGAAAATCAAAGCAGAAGCACAATTATTAAAACAGAGGCAAAGAGTTAGCACAGGACCTGAAGCAAGCTGTCTCACGCTGAGTCCTGTAAGCTCCTGGCTTGACCTTCCTTAAATGCTGATTTCCCAGGGATGTGTCTGGGGGCAGATCTAAGCCTGTAGATGAGGATGACCAGGTGCAAGTCTCCAGCTGTGAAAAGAGGGAGGTTTCCAGGCAGGAGGTAGGATGGGACACTACAGGACCATTCACCTTTGGTCTTCAACATGTCCTCTTAAGATCAAGGAATAAGATCATGACCCCTGGCTGAAGGAGGGAAAAAAAAAATTCTGGTTAATAAAAATGAAGAGAAATACATTGTTCTACACAGAGATATAATCTGTGACTCTGCTTTTATTAGTTTTGTGCTTTGGCAAGCTGATCTAGGCAAGAAATCATGAGTCTTGCCCTGATAGGGCATGCAACAGATATTCCCTGATGGAGTAGAACAGTGGGATGCAGACCTCAAATTCTCATAAAAAGACCAGACTTAATGGTCTGACTGAGACTAGAGGGACCCCAGAGGTCACAGTCACCAGAACTTCTGTTAGCCCAACAATGGAACCATTCCCGAAGCCAACTCTTCAGACAAGGATTGGACTGGACTATAAGACAGAAAATGATACTGATGAGGAGTGAGCTTCTTGGCTTAAGCAGACACATGAGACTATGTGGGCAGCTCCTGTCTGGAGACGAGATGAGAAGGCAGGGGAGAATAGGAGCTGGTTGAATGGACACAGGAAATACAGGATGGAGAGGAGGACTGTGCTGTCTCATTATGGGGAGAGAAGCTAGGAGTACATAGCAAGGTGTGTATAAGTTTTTGTATGAGAGACTGACTAGATTTGCAAACTTTCACTTAAAGCACAATAAATAAAAACAAATTTTAAAAGAAGAAAAAAATCATGAGTCCACCATTCACGTGTCTACTCCTTTGTTAAGGTTCCGTATGCACTTTTATCTTGATACATTTTTGTCATATTCAGTATACCACCTGTCAGATGGAGTGCTTAAGAACATAAGTTTTTGAGTCAGAATGTTTACTTCTACTTCTGGCTTCATTGTTGAGTGTCTGGGTGATTTTGTTCAAGTTAATTAACTCCTTTAATTTATTTCTAAAATGGCAAAATGAAGACATGACTAGTAACTACTGAGTAGCCTGATTATGAAGATTGAACTGAATTATGTATTGTGTAAAGGTCTTAACATAGTGCCTACACATGGAAAACACTTAGTGAATACTATTTGCATTATTTTATCCACAGTATAAACTTATTTAGAAAAGTAGCTATATCCTTTTCAAACTCCACCTCCCTTATATATATATATTCATATATATATATGAATAGGTACTTAATAAAACTTATGAAGAAAAGCTAAACAAAGCAAAAATTAGGCAAGGTCTGTGCCATGGATTGAATTATGTCCACCAAAAAACACGTGTTTCAATTTGGCTGGGCCATGATTCCCAGTATTGTGTGATTTTCCTATATGTTGTAAGTCTCATTTCTATGATGTTAATGAGGGAGGATGGGTGGCAGTTGTGTTAGTGAGGCTGGACTTGATCTACAAGATTGGATTGTGTCTTGAGGCATTTTCTTGAGATATAAAAGAAAGAAGTGAGCAAAGAGTTGGGGACTTCATACCACCAAGAAAGAAGCACCAGGAGCAGAGCGCATCCTTTGGACACAAGGTCCCTGTGCCTGAACAGCTCCTCAACCAGGGGAAGATTGAGGACCAGGACCTTCCTCCAGAGCCAACAAAGAGAGGAAGCCTTCCCCTGGAGGTGACACCTTGATTTTTTTTTTTTTTTTTTTAGACTGCGAGAGAATAAATTTCTCTTTGTTAAAGCCATCTGCTTGTGGTATTTCTATTACAGCAGCACTAGATAACTAAGACAGTCTGTGGTCTCAAGGAATTTTTATTCCTGATAAGGAAGTAAGACAGACAAGCATAGAGTTGCTATATAAGGATTTAGCGTAGTGTTGGGTGAAAAGAATAAAGTTTAGAGTTAGGCAGACATGATTTCAAACCCAGTTTTTGCCACTAATTAGTGCCACTTCAGTAAATGTATTAATCTCTAAGGCTCTGCATTTCATTATCTGTAAAATATGGATCATGATGCCTGCTTCGATGAGTTGCAATAAAGATTAATGAGCTACTGAATAGAAAATACCCAGATGAGTAAGTACAAACAAAATGATAGCAATTACTGTAAGTATTTTAGAAATAAATGTAAATAATGAGGCAGGGATTTGTCTAAGGGTGGATATGATTTGGAATTTGGTTCATTAGAAGGGAGGTGGTGTTTGGAAACTTTTTGTCTGCTTTTTGAACCCATAAGGTGCAATGTCAGAGAGAAGAGAGTACAAGCGGTAGCTCAGGAAGGCAAGGTTGGCTGAGTCAGAGCCTCGCCTGAGGAAGCAATTAGTAAGCGTCTCCTGCATGCATTTAGAGCATGAACTTGTGTAATTAGTGATGTACCGTCAGTTTTATCTCTAAATTCACCATTGAGAAATTTGAAAATTTGGCAAATAAAAAATAATGTCCCAGATTCTAAGTTTTGGAGTGCCTACGTGTTGGCGATGGGAAAGCTAGCTCTCTAAAACTCCTAGGCTCTTGTGCACACCGGCAGCCAAGCCTGGGGCTATCTCCAACCTCTCTGTTCATTCCGTTCCAGACTCTCTCTACCTTCACTTCTTCAGACCACTACTTGTATCATCTCAGCAATATCTTTATGGCAGGATGTGGAAATTCACACTAATTTAATACAGCAATCTAACTTTTTTTTCTTCTTCTTCACTTTTTTTAGTGCACAGTGTTTGGAGGTTATACCCTCACTGTTTTCAAGGGAAGGAAGTGTCTTAGGTTGGGTTCAAAACCAGTGAAGTGTGTATATACATAGACAGAGAAAGACTTATATCAAGGAAACGGCTTATGTCATTGTAGAGGCTGGCAAGTCCCAAGTCCATAGGTCAGGATAGAGGCTTCTCCTGACTCATGTAGCCACAAGGGCTGGTGAACCCAAGATCGGCAGATCAGATAGCAGGCCTCTGGCTCACAAACTGCAGAGGCTGAAGAATTCCAAGCTCGGCAGATAAGCTATTAGCTCAAGTTCCATCAACCGGAGGTCAGACAAACAGAAGGCAGGATTCAAAGCCAGCAAAAGCCTGTGAGCCTTGCCAGAAAGTCCACCTATATCAGACACAGGGCACACCCCTGAGGAAACTCCTTTTCAACTGACTGGGTGCTCATAGCAGATCTCAAGGAGGTGATTACATTGTATCAGATCTCATTATGGAGGTGATTGCATTGTATCAGATCTCATCATAGAAGCGATTACATTGTATCAGATCTCATCATGGAGGTGATTACATCATTACACAGCTGCCAAACTGCATCATAACTGTCAAACCACTGAGAATCATGGCCCAGCCAAGTTGACCCACAACCTGAATGATCACAGGGAGCCAATTTTTTTTTTTTTTTTTTTGATTCGGCTTCTGAGAATGATGAGCCATAGTGATCTAGTATGGAACCTACTTCTGAGAGCTTTCTGGTAAAGTAAAAACATGTTCATGACTCCTTTTCCTTCATGCAGACCTTCAAGCCTCTTACGACTTCTGAGGCAGGCAGCTATTGAGACCTGGGTGCTCCTGGGTGTGCAAATGGCCTCAGGTGTTTCCTGAGGTGTGGAGGTTTAGAAGGAAATGGATCCTAGAAAAAACTTGTGATTCTAGGGTTCTACAGGGAGAGGAAAGCTTGGCATTGACTGTGTGAGTGTCATGATTCCCTGATGCCCAAAGAGTCAAGCAGAACTTGAGTAGGTGGGCTAAGTCCTTCCTATGCCTGCAACCTGAGGCCACAGCAACTTTCTCAAGTGCTTCAGGACACTGAGACCCTAAACTTAGACCTTAGTTACCTATTGCTACCATAACAGAAATACCCCAAGTGGATGGCTTTAAGCAATAGACATGAACTTCCTCACAGTTCTTCAGGCTAGAGGTCCACATCAGAGTCTTAGCCATGTCGATTCCTTCTGGGAGCCTTTCTCTTCCTCTCTGGTGTCTGCTGGCAATCCTGTGCATTCCTTGGCATATGCCTTCCCCCTGTGTGTGCCTGTGTGTCTATTCTGGCCGTTTTATAACTCAGAAGCGATTAAGGTTAGGATCCAGTCCCCTCTGGTATAATCTCATTAACACAAACCAAAAACTAAACCCACTGCTGTCGAGTCAATTCCAACTCATAGTGACCCTATAGGACAGAGTAGAACTGCCCCATAAAGTTTTCAAGGAGTACTTGGCAGATTTGAACTGCAACCTCTTGGTTAGCAGCCGTAGCAATTAACACAGCAAAAGAAAAGCCATGTTTCCAAACAGAATCATAAACACAGGTACAAGAACTAAGGATTCAGTACATATTTGGGGGCACACCATTCAATCCATAACAAACTCACAGGGTGAGACCCTTTTTCTTTCACCTTCTGTGGGATTCCCTCCAGTAAAACTATTAAAGCCACCAAGCCTATACCCAGTGAGGAATGCAACCACCCAGCTAAGGGCTCCCAACAAGAGGGATTGATGTGAATGATCAAAGCCCAAGTTCAGAGAAATAGAACTATACTAGAGGAGACAGATGAACACGTAAATTACAGAACAAAAATAGTAAAGCATTCTAGAGCTTAATAACATGACTTTAAGCTGAAAAACCCAGTAGACCAATGAAAAGAAGAGAATGGTCACTGCAGAGACCTGAATCAATAGCCTGGGACATAAAGTGTGAGAAATATCTCGAAGCACAAACAGAAAGATAAAGACAGAAAACCACGAAGGGAAAGAAGAGAAACTGTAGGATAGATAGAGCAGATCTTACATCTGGACAGTAGGTGTTGGAGAAAGTGAAAAAGGGACAAGAATTAGATATACATCAAAGGAAATTTCCCCTGGCTTGAGGGAGCGTGGTAGTCCGCAGACTGCAGAAGGTCACTGACATGCACCCAGGAAAAGGAGAATGGTCTAAAATGCCTGTGTATGAAGGATGCTGGAGTGAAGAGTGAGATGGTGAAAATATAAAGATGGAGACATGCTGAGTCCTTTCGTCTGAAGACTTAGGAACGTTTCAGCTCTACTTCCTTTAGGCTGAACATTCTGCAGTTTTTTTTTCCAAGTAGTCAAATATATTGATGTTTTATTTCCCATAGTTTTTATATTACAAAATCCTTAAAAATTTCCTTTTGTATTCAGGCTTTCTACTATTTCATTGGTTACATTTATTTATCTTTTAATCCCTCCAGAAATGCTTGACTATGAACCTATAGATTGGTGGTTTGAACTCACCCAGTGGCACAGCAGAGGAAAGGTCGGTGGGTCTGCTTCTGTTAAGATTGCAGCCAAGAAAACCCTATGGAGCAATTCTACCCTGTAACACACGGGGTCGCCGTGAGTAAGCATGGACTCAGTGGCAACAGGGGTGTGGTGCAAAATGTGAAACAAGGCTCAAACATTCTTTCCCAAAACATTTAAACAACTCCCTAATACAAAAAAAAAAAAAAAAATTTTTTTTTTCCCCTAATACTACTTATCAAATAGCTCCTTTCTCCAACTAGTTGGAAAAACTACCACTATCATCCCCAAAATTGTTCTATAATAATAACTATAATAGTTAATACCTTTTTATGTTTAATAATTGCCAGGTTTTCTTCACACTATATTTGTCTCATTAAAACCTAAACATTAAATGTTTAGATCCAATGGAGAAGCAGAGGATAGGATTTTCCTTTCAACACAGCAGACCCAGTAGAGGAGTCTGAGAAGGACAATATGGAGCTTAGCCCCAGGTTAGGAGAAAGGTAGGATCCCTACTCCTGGGGAAAGGAAAGAGCCAGCACCCTCATTACTGCAGGAAGGAGGGGCTCCCTGTCAGGGTGGAGAAGAAGAAGCCTCGTTCTGGGCAGGCTGGGGACGCCAGAGCAACTGGAGTGCCTTGTCACATCAGGGCCAGGACAGTAACCCCTCATTTCCAGCAGGTTTAGTGCAATGGCGTGGGCAAGAATATATGTTCTCAGAGGGAGTCCTGGAGCCCTCTGTCTTAAAACATTTAGTGGGTGTAGTCTCAGTTGAAATCAGACAGCCATCTGAGGAACTGAATGCCTATGTGCAAGTAAGTATGAGCCACTGGCCAGAGGCATCTCAGAAGCAGGTTTGCTAATCCGCTTCCAAAAGGTCACAGCTTTATGGGGTGAAGTTCTGTTCTGCACACATGGGGTCACCATGGGTCTGAATAGACTCCGTGGCAACTGGTTTATTTAGTTATTTTTATTTTTCGGTTTTTGGTACAAGTAATAGATCAATTCATAAATATTGCCCAAAGTTACTCACTCTTTTAAAGGTCAAAGTTGCTTCTAAAAATGTAAGTAAATGCACTGTGATTAGTTTGTAAATTTTGTTTAAGACTTGAACACTACTAGCTTCAACAAACTTAAGGGACAGTCCAATAAACCAAAGAAAACCTTTTCAAAAGTTGTGCGTCCGTAACTCAGTCACAGAAGGACAAATGTTGTATGATGACACTTAGATGAAATGTCTAGAATAGACATATGCATAGAGATGAAAAGTTACTGATGGTTACCAGAGGCTGGAGGGAGAGGAGAAGGAGCGGAGGGAGGGGTCATTGCCTAGAGGGAAAAGAGCTCCTGTCACAACTACTTGGAAACGGATAGGGGTAATAATGGTCGTGCAATATAACGTGAATGTAATTCATATCACTGAATTGTAAGTGTAAAAAATGTTGAAATGGCAAACATTGTGTTATATATATATATATATATTTTACTACAAATGTTTTGTTATATATATACTTTCCACAATAAACGAACAAAAAGTAGTATTTCCTTGGAAATGGGCAGATCTCTGAACTGGGACTTCCCCCAGCGATCTCTGCTAACCCAAACGCGTCTCGCTGTTTAACCCTTACACGGCAGTTCGCGGTGTGCCATTGGTATATCTAGTGTACAGATGAGAAAACTGAAGCTTGGAAGGGTTCACTCTCTTACACACAGTCATACTGATCTGTCTGACTTCAGAAACACCCCACCCCCCAAGCCCTATGCTATGCAAGCACCTCTGTTGTCTCTACTCAGAAGAACTTAAATTTTAAAGGGACATTTTCAGTCAATCAGAAAGTATTAAATTAGTTTTATGTGCCTAGCAAAATCCCTGGGTGGTGCAAATGGTTTGTGCCTATCTACTCTGTAACCTAAAGGTTGGTGGTTTGAGCAAACCTAACAGCGCCACGAAAGAAAGGCCTGGGAATTTGCATCTGTAGAGGTTACAGCCAAGAAAACCCTATGTCGCAGTTAATTCTATTCTGTAATGCAGGGGGGTGCCCTGAGTCAGAATTAACCCACTGGAAAGGGGTTTGCTTTTTTTGATTTAGGCGCCTAACGTGGTATTAGCTTCTGCAGGAATAATACAAAGAAATATAAGACTATCTCTGAGCCAACGGAATTATCTAGAAGTTAAAATCCATATACTATGTATAGACCAACAACAACGTCCACAAATCAGGGAAAAAATGATGCGAGAGAAGAAAGTATATAAAAGGACATTTGCAAAGAAATAAAACCTTTATGGACGTAGTCGTTGTTGTTAGATGTCATCGAGTATGTGCCAACTCATAGCAACAGAATGTACAACAGAAGGAAACATTGCCCAGTCTTGCATCATCCTGACAATCGTTATTATGTTTGAGTCCATGGTTGCACCCACTGTGTCAGTCCATCTCATGGAGGGTCTTCTTCTTCATTGATTTCTACTTTACCAAGCATGATGTCCTTCTCCAGGGACTGGTTCCTCCTGATAACAGGTCCAAAGTATGTAAGACAAACCCTCACCATCCTCACTTCTAAGGAGCATTCTGGCTGTACTTCTTCCAAGACAGATTTGTTCGTTCTTCTGGCAGTCCATGGTATATTCAATATTCTTTGCCAGCGCCATAATTCAAAGGCATCAATTCTTCTTTGCTTTTCCTTATTGATCGTCCAGCTTTTGCATGCATATGAAAAAAAAAAAGAGAGAGAGAGATGAAACCCTTTGCCGTGGAGTTGATTCCAACTCACAGTGACCTTATAGGATGAAGTAGAACTGCCCCATAGGGTTTCCAAGGAGCAGCTGACGAATTCAAACTGTCGACTTTTTGGTTAGCAGCTGAGACCTTAACCACATGAGGCAATTGAAAACACCATGGCTTGGGTCAGGCGCACCTTAGTCCTCAAGGTGAGATCTTTACTTTTTAACTCATGAAAGAGGTCTTTTGCAGCTGACTTGCCCAATGCATTACGTCATTTGATTTCTTGACTGCTGCTTCCATGGGTGTTGATTGCAAATCCAAGTAAAATGACACCCTTGACAACTTCACTATTTTCTCTGTTTGCTATGGTGTTGCTTATTGGTCCACTTGCGAGGATGTAGACTTTAATGTTTTTTTAAGAGCATTTGGGGGAGGGGAGGAATCGCTTTTTTCCTGCTACAGATTTGGCTAGAACAATTGCATTGTGGATTACAGGGGACTCATATAACCCACTCACACTTCTTGCTCTCAGCAAGATGCCACTTTGAAGCTGATTGTATGTGATTTACACCCCTGGCTCTGGTGATGGTACCCAAGTGAAAGATTTCATCTCTAAAAGAAAAATCTATATTTTCAAGACCTCCTGGCAACTGGCTTCTTCAAAGTGTATCATTAAATGAGTGCAAAATGCTTCAAATTCCAATTTAAAAGTTCTTGGTATTAAGTAACTAGAATTCCAACAACTGAAGTCTCTCTTAGAAGGGATAATAGGAAAAGAGAAATCAATATATGAGAAACATTATATTAGATTTTCAACTCTAATGAGGGAAAATAATCATCAGAAAGATCAGACAAATATCAAAAATATGTCCCTGATGTACTGCTCTATTAATATCTTCATCATTAGTGGATTCCAGCCCCTTTATTGTGATTTTATTTAATCCACTCAAAATTACTTAGGTTATAACTGCAGTTTCCATGGACTTGGAGGGAAGAAGCACTGAGAGAAGATTTCTTTATTTCAGACTTAGAAGGAACATCCCCAAAACATGCCCTATTTCAGACTTTTCTTAAGCCCAGATCTGTTTAATGTTCTTAAAAAATCCATTGCCGTACAGTCCATTCCGACTCGTAGCAACCCTGTAGGACAGAGTATACCTGCCCCATAGGATTTCCAAGAAGCAGTTGGTGGATTAGAACTGCCAACCTTTTTGTTAGCAGGTGAGCTGTTAACCACTTCGCTACCAGGGCTCCTTAAGGTTCTTAATCATGTCTTGTTTTTTGAGCCAACGTATGGAACCATATTAATTATTAAATCTGTACATTAGTCATTCTTTCAGCAAGACTTTTTCAAAGCAAAGAGCATAAGGCATAAAAGTACAGCTTCTAAAAATCAAACAAAAGTAGTTTCAGCTTCCTGCTCTACTCCCTGTTGACAAAGGAAACTTGAACAGAATATCTTTAAACTCTGATTTCCTTACCTGTAAAAAGAAGGAAGTTAATGATATCTACCTCACAGCGTTGTTTGAAGTTGAAACAATTTAAAGCATATAAAAAACCTGGCATTTAGTAAGCACTCAGTGAGTGATAACTATTACTGTGTTATGCTCTAAGACTTATAACTTTACTTATTGAGCATCTATTATGTGTTAAGTATTTCCACATTTATTATCTCATTTAGCATTCATCCTAAGTTCATAAGCTGGTTTCCTTCATCTTGTTTTTATAAATAAGAATATTGAAGTTATGAATTAACTTGTCCAGGATCTCATAGCTGATATGAATAGAGCCAGGACTCTCCTATTGCTCCAAGACTTGAACAAGGCAAGAATACTGTTCTCAAGGAAGTTGCAGTTGTATAGAAATGAGGCAAGTTTGTACCTAGAGAGGTAACACAAATGGCAGACAGTGACTTATGCCACAAGATAGGTAAAAGTTTACCTGATGGAAAATTGGAAAATAGAGATCACCCTCAACTTACGCAGTAAAAAAGTATATAACTGCGTTTCAATGAAATGTTTCTGATTTGTATTGTTGCAGTCAATACGCATATTAAGAAGTTTATTTTTTGCTTTTTGTTTGTTTATTTGTTTTCCTTAGCCCCATTCTTACACGGGTGTTCAATGTGGCTCTAGTTTTATGACTCTAAATTGTTAACGTTCATCTGGTGGGTGCCATCATCGTCCAGTGATATGCTCAGATGCTTGGGATCGTGAAGAGCTTGGGCAACCTTTCCTTAAGCCCCTCGGATGAACTGATATTCTGAAAGTCCTTTAAGTTTTCATCACAATAATTTCTAAAATGTATCGAGCAGGTACTATGTGCCAGGACTCTGCTCGTGCTATCTCTTTAATGAACACATAAATGATATTGTCAGAACCGAGTAGAAATCAAAGTTTTTTGTTTTTCTTTTTTAACTTGCCATTGACCACTGCCTAAAATTTTGTAATTAAAGGGCCTTTTCAATCAACTTCTGTATTCTGAAAAGTAAAATGATACCCTCTAAAACTTCACTGTCCAATAGAGTGCCCACTAGCCCCAGTGGCGCAGTGGTTAAGAGCTCAGCTGCTAACCAAAAGGTCAGCAGTTCAAATCCACCAGCTGCTCCTTGGAAACCCTATGCAGCAGTTCTCCTCTGTCCTATAGGGTCACTATGGGTTGGGATCACCGCGACGGCAACAAGTTTTTTTTTTTTTAAGTCACCTGTGGCTATTGAGAGCTTCAAAGGTTACTGGTTCAAACTGAAATGTGCTGTAAGTACAGAACACACCACTGATTTATACTGAGTTATATATTGAGTGTCTTAGTCATCTAGTGCTGCTAGTCATCTAGTCATCTAGTGCAGAGACACCACAAGCAGACGGCTTTAACTAACAGAGGTGCGTTCTCTCACAGCCTAGGAGGCTACAAGTCCCAATTCAGGGTGCCAGGAGCAGGGGGAAGCTTTCTCTGATTCTTCCTTCTTGGTGATAGGAAGTCCCTCTCCTCTCTGCTTGCTTCTCTCTTTTATATCTCAAAAGAGATTGACTCAAGATACAGCTTAATCTAGTAGGTTGAGTCCTGCTTCATTAACGTAACTGCCTTTAATCCTGCCTCATTAAATAATAGAGATAGGATTTACAACACACAGGGAAATCACATCAGACAACAAAATGGTGCACAATCACACAATACTGGAAATCATGGCCAAGTTAACACACATTTTGGGGGGACCGAGTTCAATCCATAACATTGAGTTAAATAAAATTGAAAAACCAAAAAACCAAACCCGCTGCCCTCGAGTCAATTCCGACTCATAAAATATATCATTAAAATTAATTTTTCCTGGTTCTTTTTTACTTGTTTACTCTGGCTACTAGATAATTCAAAATTATGTGTATGGTTCCCATTATATTTCTATTGGACAGCAATGCTCTAAAACAGTGTTTTTCAAAATGCAGGTTGTGACCCATTATTGTGACATGAAATAAATTTATGAGCCAGAATCAGAATATTTACGAAATGAAATAGATTAGATTTAACTTCAGTAGAATAAAACAAAAATAATAAAATGTGAATCACATATAATCAAAACAAATGTTGTCTTATGAGTTATAGATGATCGTGCTTAACTACACTGTAAAATAATTTTTTTTTTCTGTGACTTATGTTAAAAGAAAGAAAAGAAAGCCAATGTCATAGAGTATCTGGATGCTGAGATTTATTCATACCTTAGTATAAATGAGCTTAGTGAATTTTCTTAGCTCCTAATCCCTAAGTAAAATCAGGCACCAGTGAATCAGAGTTTTAGTGAGGGGTGTTGTGGTATGTCGTAAGGAATAGGAAATTTGAGTACCTGACCCACTGATGGAAACACTGGTGGTGTAGTGGTTAAATGCTACTGCTGCTAACCAAAAAGGTCAGCAGTTCAAATCCACCAGGTGCTCCTTGGAAACTCTGTGGGGCAGCTCTATTCTGTTCTATAGGGTCACCATGAGTTGGAATCCACTCGATGGCAACGGGCTTGGTTTTTTGGTTTTGGACCCCTTGACAGGGAGGATTGATTAGGCTGAGTACCTCAGCTCTGGTTTGCCAGTGATCTGTCTGTATTAAACACTGGAAACAAATGAAAGCGGGCTGTTGCAGCATTACAACTCCAATCAGAAATGTCACTAAAATATAGGGCTAAAGGGAAATGACCCCAACGGACAAAGTTCTGAGCAGTACATGTGCTTTTCCTTTTTGTCTGGATTTGCATGCCTCAAAGTATGGATCTACATTGATTTATGGGCAGGAGTTAACGGTTTGACTAGACGGTTGGGGATTTGGAAAGAATGGAATCAGAAGGCTGGTGAACAGGAAGTCTGGAAAAGAGATTTTGAAAGGATCTCTCAGTATGGACACAATGTGAAAATATCTGTGTCCCGTGTGTATGCTTATTGAATGCATTTACTGCCGAGGAGACTCTCAGTAAAAAGATGAACAAAATGGTATATCCTGTGGATTTCAATCAGCCTCTTTTCTTCTAAACCTGGTACTTGCTTGTCCCACAGACTCATGTCCAAAGTGCCCGTGATAGCAGGGACTGGAGCTCAACATGTACTTTCTGTCAGTAAGCCCAATTTGACTAATATCTCTAATGAGTGCCTAACCTACTAACAGTGGTTACCAATGCCGAGTTACTGATATAACACCATTCCCTGGGAGGAACAATCAGCTACAGGTGGCAGGACGGTTACATTGGACCCTTCCATCATGGTGTGGGTAGCCATTTTTCCTTCTTAGAATGGATGCTATTTTAAGTATGGATTTGTCTGCCTTGTACATAATGTTTCTGTACACCATCTGTAAGCTCAAAAAATGCCTTATTTCTTGTCAAAGTATTCCTCATAACAATGCTCCTAACCAAAAACCTCATTTCATTGCAGAAGAAGTGAGGCAATAGGCTCATGCCTGTGCAATTCACTGGTTTTACCACAAACTCCATTACTTAGAAGCAGCTGTCCTGATAGAACAGTGGAACAGCCTACTGAAAATTCCGTCATGGTGTCAGTTGGAAGAAAATATCCCCAAAAGTTGGAGTTTTATCTTATATCTTATCTTGCGTGCTTTCAATCACGAACCAATGTATAGCACATTTTCTCCAAGAGCCAAATTATATAAATTTTGGAATTGAGGGGTGGAAAGAGGAGAAGCTTTTCTCAAAATTATACCTAATAACTAATGTAAAGAATATTTGCTTCCTACTTTACTACTATGGGTCCAAAAGTTTGGAGGTCTTAGATCCCAAGGGAAGGAGACATAACAACATAACAATGCGTTCACTGAATTAGGTGTTGAGACAGCTATCTTACCATTTATCGTCATTAATGAATGCACAATGTCTGCTGTAAGTGCTCTGAGGCACACATATGAAACCTTATTGCAGGGAATATAGAGTGTTGATTCTGCTTTAATGAACTGAAACAAAGAGAGAAGATTGACGACTCACACTAATACACAAAGGTAGGTACCCTCTGTACAAAAATATCTGATTGTACACTTTCCACAGGTTTAGCTGCATTGGAACTGAGACGTTCCTCTTCTGAAATGCATTTATTAATTTAGCAAGAATTACTTCCTCCAAGGCGTTCTGGATCACGAGACAACACCCACATGTGCTAACGATACTTTGTGCATATCGGGGCAGGTTCATTGTCCTTTCTGAGTTTCAGGTTATAAAATAAAGGGGTTTAGGCTATCTCTGTATTTTTAAAACCATTTCTAACCATGAAACATTTTTTCCTTTATTAAATAAAATTTACCAGAACACTCCAATAAGTACAAAAGATAAATGAATCGTTTCATTAATATGAGGATTTTTAATAAGTTCAATTTATATGATTTGCTAATTATAAAGGTAAGCCAAATGAGATGACAGTTCGAGTTTTATATCGATGACAGTTAGAGTTTTATATCCATCTATGCTTCCAATTAATTTCCTTCTTTTATTTTTGTACTATTAATAAATTCTGATGTATAGAGATAAGTAGTTTCAAAGAGGAATAGTTTTTTTTTTTAATATTTTGGCATAATTTCAAGCTACTCTTTAAAATTCCTTTTCTTTCTTTTAGAAGGTTCTAGATAAGTTTAGTATGTCTCAAAGCTGAATTACAACAAGAAGCTAAGAGTTCTTACATTCTGCGTTATAACTATGTAAGGCAGGAAAGAAAAAGGCAAACTTTTGCTCGTCAAACCAGTATTTAAATCATAAAAAACAAGCACATGAACAAATGGGCCTTGGCTTGCATTGACTGAATGTGGCAATGTACATGTGTTATAGTAGTAGACTCCCTTATGTAACTTACATGAGAGGACTGTAGTCAAAATAAAAATTGTCTTCAATTTCTATTCAGTGGTACATTCACTCAAATAGTAAACATGTGTATAGAGACGGCAGGAGGAATTAATTTCAGGGTCTGCAGAAAAATATCGGTTTAATTGGCAATGTGAGGTTATTTCATTGATGCTCAATCTTATAAGATAACATATTTGTGTGGCCACGGTTTTTAAATTTATTACTACAACTTTTTAAACTCTTGATATCCTAAACTGAATTATTAAGAGAGATTATTAATTCATGTCTTTTCTGTATACACTTTGGGCGTACTAAAAACCAAAACCAAACCCCTTGCTGTAGAGTTAGTTCTGATTTATAATGACCCTATAGACCATAGGAAAGAACAAATAAAACATTTTTTTATCCCTTTCCCCAAGGCCAGTGCATGTTTGTATATTTGAGCTCTCTCTCTCTCTTTTTTTTTTTTTTGGTAACATACACTCACACACACCCACACATAACAGAAATTTTGAGGGGTTTAAAATTGAAAAAAAAGCATTTATTTGACCAAGGTCTTTTCTGGCGAGATGTAGAGTCATTTTAATCTAAGGGATTAACCTGGATTATCTGATGAGAAGGAATTCCTGGGTGATGCAAATGGTTAACACACTTTGCTGCTAACCAAAAGGTTGGAAGTTCAAGTCAGAAGAAAGACCTGCTGATCTACTGAAAACTGAACCATTGAAAACCCTATGGAGCACGGTTCTACTCTGACGCACATGAAGTCACCAGGAATCAAAATTCACTTGATGGCAACTAGCATCTAATGGGGAAAATGAAATGAAGGCTTGTGCGTGTGGAGGTGAAGAGGGTGTGGCGTAGGAGTCAGGGAGAGCCTACCTGAAGAGGAGAGTGGATATTAAGGATCTAGTGGTTTAGGTCCTAGTCAAATGCAATTTCCCAGATGTGGTGAGTTTAGCTATGAGGTGGGCATATGACCATTATGAAGAAGTGCTTTGAGGGGCATCCCTCCCCACAATGCCTGGGGGCAGTATCACCTTACCAACAGTGAAAGACTTGAAAAGGGCGTAAGTAAGACAATAACCAAAAGGGGTGGGACAATAGGGTCTTACCATGTTTTCATGATGAGAAGGACATCATGCTTGGTAAAGCAGACAGAGAGCAAAAAAGAGGAAGACCCTCAAGGAAATGGGCTTAAGCATAACCGTGATTTTGAGTATGGTGCAGGACCTAACCGTGTTTCGTTCTGCTGTACTTGGGGTCGCTATGAGTAGGAACCAACTTGATGGCACCTAATAACAACAACAACCACGTTTTCTCAGCTCACATAAGTCTCCAGTATTCTGGTACAAACTATGGGAAGCAACCCACTGTAAACTGGAGTTTTTCACATCTTGACATGTAGGAGTTTCCACGAGATGTAATTTGGCTTATAGAAAGAAACGTTGTCGTCTCTTGTCTGAACATTGAGGAACCCTGGTTGTTGAAGAGTTAATGATTGTAACCTGAGAGTTCTTGATTCTGAGATGCTATTAAATGTAAATTTCACCACCTATGTATTAATACTTTTTCAGAGAGACAAAAGAGATCTTATCACATTAAACGTGGTACATCAATTTTAAGGTTCATCATGACTTCAGAAATACTAAAGCATAAAAAAAAAAATGCCCTAGAATTAAGAAAATGCACTGAACTATTCTAAACTGAATTTACAACATTTGTAGGACACTCGAACCTCCTCTGAGTTCCCTCTACACATTTTGAAAACTACCAACTTGGGTGACCTCAAAGGTGTTCAACCTCCAAAATACACTAATCTAATCACATCATTTTCTTTACTTTTGCCTAAGAACCTATGTATCTGGAGATGGGGGAGTGTCATGGATTGAATGTGCTCCCCCAAAAATGTGTGTCAACTTGGCTAGGCCATGATTCCCAGTATTGTGTGGTTGTCCTCCATTTTGTAATCTGACAAGATTTTACTATCTGTTGTAAATCCTAATCTCTGCCTGTGGTTAATGAGGCAAGATTAGGTTATGTTAAAGAGAATTAGGGTGAAATGCAACATCCTTACTCAGGTCATAGCCCTGATCCTATGTAAGGGGAGTTTCCTTAGGATGTGGCCTGCATCACCTTTTTATCTTACAAGAGATAAAAGGAGAGAGAAGCAAACAAAGAGATAGGACCTCATATCACCAAGAAAGGAAAGCAGAGAGTGAAGTGTGTCCTTTGGACCCCATGTCCCTGCACTAAGAAGCTCCTAGGCTTGGTGGAGATTGATGACAAGACCTTCCCGCAGAACCAACAGAGAGAGAAAATCTTCCCCTGGAGCTGGTGCCCTGAATTCTATTTCTAGCCTCCTAAACTGTGAGACAATAAATTTCTGATTGTTAAAGCCATCCACTTGCGGTATTTCTGTTGCAATAGCACTAGGTAACTAAGACAGGGAGTTTTGATAGAAGAGTGAAGACGGAATTGCACTTTAGGAAGTAGAAGTACTTCATGTATCCTGGTCTTAGTGCAATGCCTAAATTTGCAATATTGGACAGCTAGAGGGCTCTATGGGATTATTGAGGAAAGCAATCCATGAAGTAGAAGATGGCTTAAAGTGAGAAAGATTATCCAAAATTACTAATTTTCCCTAAGTGCCTGGCGACCATAGCTATACAGATTCCTCTAAAAACCATTTGTTCACCATATGGAAATAAAGGATAGGGAAATAAATGTGTGCTAGTTGACACTCATAATTAGCCAGCCTTAGCTAAGAAATCCATACAGAAGGATGGAATGCCACATGGTATAAGAGCAAGAACTCTCAATTACAAAATAAAAAATCTGGGTTCTAGTTTCAATTTGGCCACTTAAAAATTTTTTCTGAACCACAATTTATTCCTCTGTGAAAGGGCAACAGTAATACTTTCCAGTTTCTTTTCTTTTTTTTGCTCAACACAACACTCATCCCTTCCATGCTCCCAGCTAGGTGTTAAATAGGAATAATATACCAAATATCGGGACATTTTCTCTTATCCAAAAATTTCAAGCAAAGAAATAAAGACACCAAAATTCCCAAATAAGATATTTTTATGAAGCATAATATCTTAATTTATATAAAGAGTCTGTTTTCTCTTGAATAAAGATTTGGTCACACCAGAAGTATGACATCCTAGAGTAGTTAAACTATTTCTTCAAAGAAAACATTGCATCAAAATTTGAACTGTACTTGTTGAATATGAATACCACATAAATCTGTAATATTATCTCTAAAACAAACAAACAAACAAACAAAAAAAAAAACAAAGGGGAGGCCAAATAATTATTCTCCCATTACCACTTTCGGGAAACCCTATAACTTGATGCCTTACAATGCCCAAATTGTGCCAAATGCTGCGTTATTGAGTAATTTTCAACTCTTTTCTCATGCTTTGCTATTCTAGATTTAGTTATAAGGAAAAAAAAAAAAAAACCTTTTACATTAAAGAGAGTAAACTGAGTACTCATCCATGTTATCTCCCCTCCCTCCCAAAAGCCATCATTATTATACTCTATCCATCAGAGAGAGAGAGAGAGAGAGTGATCCCCAGAGGATGAACAGTGACTTGATGGGAACCAAAGTTTGTAGGACCTCCCAGAAGGCAGGTGGAGATAAAACTGAGGGCTCGGGACACTGAGATTCAGGGAGATTGGATGCAGAGAAGAGCTGATACAGGGATCTGAAAACAGAACTCAATTAAAATGTGTCCATTGAAGGGTTGACCTCCATCACCCCACCTCAACTATCCCCCACCTCCCCACCAGGAGATTGAACACCAGCAACCAAGTATCTGCCTTCCAGAGAGGAGAGGAGAATTTTTTTCTCTAGAGAAACTGAGTAGTCCATACTAAAGATATCGTTTTCTAGTATTTGGAGAATCTCCAGATTAATAGTCAAATCCTCATCAAATACCCCAAACCAAAGCTCCTAAACAACCCCTGACTAATTATTATATACACAGACTCCACTCAGTTTTTCTTTATGCCATTCTTAAATGTAAAGAGATAACAAACGATCACCAGATATTTGTGCGAAATCAGCTCTGAAGTGGAAAAGAGACCAAGGGAAACCAGCAGACAGAACAGCTCTTGAGGACCTAATACCTTAGCAAAATGAGAGATAAACAAACATTTGACTTCATAGTCCATCTGTTGGTCCTGTGTGAGGTTTCTCCCGTGTGAGTGCACCACTTTCATATATATTTTTAATTATTAGGATAAACTACATGAAATTGTAATTTTTGTAGGTCCAAATATTCAAATATCAGCAACTTCACATGTTCAACATAATAATAATAATTAAAAGAATACAGACTAGGTTCAATATGTAGGCCAGCAAGAAAGAAAGAAACAAGAAGGTAGAGGATTTTATGATTACACAATGATAACAAAATCTTACATTTTTATTGTGCTTTAAAGTTTAGAAAACATATTGCTATGCGTTGTGTTGTTTGATCTTCAAACAACACTGTAATTATGATTATTAATTTACTTTAGAAGATTAAAGGTTGAGAAATCCAAGCCAAATAAATAAAACTATCTTCTTCCACCCAGCTTTAATCAGGCTGGTAATTGGTGGAGAAAAGAAGAGAATTCAGGCTGATCTGATCCTTCATTTTCTACTTCCATTACCCAAGAGAAGACAATGAAGATGAAATCTGGAGAAGGATGTGAGATAGAGGCAGTGGGAAAAGAGCAGTGTTAAAGATGATATGTAAACAAAGGTAAAAAAAAAAAAAAGAAGAAGGAAGGCCTTAAATACAAGAACATATGTCTACGGAGTTAAAACTTGCATGAACCCATGTAATTAGAGAACATCATGTTGACAGCAGGCTCTTGAACTGACCCAAGGGGAAAAACATCCACAACACTGATGCCAAGAGGGATAAACTTGAAATATTCCAGATGTAAAATAATCAAAACTCTCACTTAGAAGCAATGGCCTAGATGACTATATAAATGTCCGTGCTAAGAAATCAAAATGGATTTATACACACAAGTACAGGTAGAGAAAGACTTTGTTTTTGTAAGATGTTGCAGAGACTAAATTAGCAAATGTGCCACACACATATGGACGCACACACACACAGTAAACCAAACCAGCCAAGTTACCTTGACTGCTGGAGGATACGCCCGGAGCAGAAAAATTGCTATTTCCACTGGCATCCTTTTCTTCTTGTCCGTGACTGAATCCCATTCACACACTACAAAGACCATGTGTTCGCTGAATCCAACTCGGCTCCCTGTAGGATGGCCTCGGTGACACATGCAGAAATGATTGTCTTTTTTTCTTTTTGCACCCAGCTTCCAGGAAATAAGAGAACAGCTGCAAGAGAGAGGAAGAAAATGTATACAGTAGATAGATGGAGATGGTGCCTGGAGAGTAACTTTCGGTACATTCTAGTTCCAACAATTTATAAATATTCATCTGGTGATTAAAGACATTAGTAAAAACCAGGAAACGCAGCCTAAGCCACAGCTGCACTTAGTGAGCATTGCTACTGCAACCACAGAGCTGCAGCCGTGACATGCCAGAGACGTCTTCGGAAAACATCAAAGGCCTGATGTTTTATCAAGACATAAAACATCAGCACCTCTGTTTATTCAGACCCATTCATGTTTACACAAAATTCCCATTCCCTCCCTACTTTTAAATCTTCTGTTCAAATACAGATGCCTCCACTCAAGAAAGAGCGATAGATTCTCTCGTAGCACCACAAATAAGTCTGCCTCATCGCATTCTCTAGGTTGATGATTGTGGGAGGCTTATACTGCTCTTTCCCGTGGGTGATTCCTAAAAGCCAGTTGCTACTGAGTTGATTCTGACTCACGGCGACCCCATGTGTGTCAGAGTAGAACTGTGCTCCATAGGGTTTTCAATGGCTGATTTTTCAAAAGCGGATTGCCAAGCCTTTCTTTTGAGGTGCCTCTGGATGGACTCGAACCTCCAACTTCCCCATTAACGGTCAAGTACTTTAATGGCTTGCACCATTCAGGAACTCCACATGGTATCTCAAACCCAAAAACTCACTGCTGTCAGGTCGATTCCAGCTTATAGCTACCCCATAGGGTTTCCAAGGCTGTAAATCTCTGTGGAAGCAGACTGCCCCATCTTTCTCCCATGGAGCCGCTGGTGGTTTTGAACCACTGACCTTTTGGTTAGCAGTCCATCACTTTAACCACTGAGCCAGCAGGGCTGCTTACATGGCCCCTAGTGCCACCAAAAAGGTCAATTCTAAGTTGACCATAATTAATGTTAACACCTATCAACAAAGGTGAAAAAAATCACCACAGAGTATTGGTTCTGGCTAATTCAGACTCTGTGGCATGAAGGGGCATTATTTTATGATGCAATGAGACCACATTATGCCAATGGAATAGTCATGAAAACTTTGCTCTGACCTTTAAGCTATTGTCTAATCTCTTCATATTTGTCATTCCATGTGAATAGAGACCTCCATGATCTTCTGAATTATCTTCTTTGGAAATGTGTAAAAATAAAACAAGTTGAAACCCTGTGAACCCAAGAAGAAATATTCAGCTTCAGCAGACAGCCCATGTAACCTAGAGCATGGTGGGTCAATGTCGATGACTGCAAATGCAATGCTCTTATGTATTTAATATTGCCCTGCCTGAATAATAAAAAACCACACCATAGGCTATTTGCTATTCCTCTTCTAAATTTTATGAATAACAGCAAGTCACCTAAATCCTCAGGCTGCCTATTTCTTCTTTTGGAAAAATGGTTGTAAACATAGGTAACATGTCTGTTCTGTGGGATTCTGGAACCCTGCGAGTAAAGGGCATAGAACCTATTAGCTAACACCACTAAAAACATTCAGTCCTGGGGAATTAGTGTTGATTATTTTTACACACCATAACCTTAGCTTTATTGGCACTTTGTATTAAACAGATCTGTCTCGCCCAATGCCACAGGATGCAAACTGACAAGCAGGCTTTGAAATTTCATTTGAACTGAGAACTGTCATGTAAGTAAAACAATGAGACAAAGAGGATATCTCATGTCTTCCAACACAGTATAATCACCCTGAAAGCTTTAGCATATAAATTTATGTGGCACCATCTTTTCTTTTGGAAATGTGTTTAGATTTTATAGATTTCTGCTACATTTTGTTATGTAAGCCTTATGTACTGAAAGGTCTTAATTAAAGATTTTTAAATGTTGAGCAAAATGTTCACCAGTTTAGTTTGTAATATATATAATAAACCTGTCATACAATTTATTTTCTTTAAAAACAAGCCTCTTATACAAATTGCCCATGGAACTTTCATTTAGAATTTAAGGTCATTTGGGGCTTAGTGTCAAGTAAACAAAATTCTCCAAAATGCGAGGGCCCTTTTTTGGGGTGTTGCATTCCTGCAAGACATAATCAAGCCAGGTTTTGTCAGCTATTGGAAAAACAAATCCTTCTTGGTCTGGGAGCTCAACTTGCCTAGGGCTATGCCAGATCAAGTCTTTATTACTGAGTCATAAATTCCTAATTGCAATTTATTATAGGAAAACAGACACACCTTTAACATTGCGTCCTGGCAACAGCCTCAGGTATGTCTCTTGCAATAAAAGTTGCAAAAAAGGCTATCTTGCTAGAGGAATTTGATTCAGACGAAAAAAGTTATGGAGAATCTATGTCCTCTGCCCTTAGCTTATTGACAGTTCCGGGGACAGAAAGTGATTGGATTTTGAGTACAAGTAGGACAGTAGAAAAAATAAGACAAACTTCTTTTCACCATGTACTAGGCTTTAAATCTTGGCCATAACTTTTTCAGAGCTTCAATTTTTTTTACAGATTAAGAAACAGCATCTAACTCATAGTGGTTGGTGTGTAGATTAAATGGGTTAACTTGTGAGGTGCCAAAAACAATGCTCCAGAGAAGGATTCAATCCAGTCATTCAAATATTCAATATTCAAATATTTCAATTCCTCCAGGAACTTTTCCAAGGAAGTTTATTTTAAGGAAGTTGGTATTTCTATCAAAGAATTCATCGATAGGAATGTGTTTCTGTTAAAAATATTTGCAGGTGTCTTCGTCACCTAGTGCTGCTATAACAGAAATACCACAAGTGGATGGCTTTAATAAAGAGAAATTTATTTTCTCTCAGCCTAGTAGGCTAGAAGTCCAAATTCAGAGTGTCAGCTCCAGGGGAAGGCTTTCTCTCTGTTGGCTCTGGAGGAAGGTCCTTGTCTTCAATTTTCCCCTGGACTAGGAGCTTCTCTGCACAGGAACCCCAGATCCAAAGGATTCACTCTGTTCCTGGCTCTGCTTTCCTGGTGGCATGAGGTCCCCAACTCTCTGCTTACTTCTCTTTCGTTTTATCTCTTGTACGATAAAAGGTGGTGCAGGCCACACCCCAGGGAAATTTCCTTTACATTGGATCAGGGACGTGACCTGAGCAAGGGTGTTACATCCCACCCTAACCCTCTTTACCCCAGGCAGAGGTTATGATTTATAACACCCAGGAAAGTCACAAAATGGAGGACAACCACACAATACTGGCCTAACCACTTTGGAGGGACACATTTCAATCCATTAGAGCAGGTAATATTGCTTCTTGTTTGGATTATTTTGTAACATAAAACATCTAATTTTGTAAACATAAAACCAATCCTGGAGAATATATTATGATATTCAGTCAAAATATAATTATTTCACTTTGACTGAAAACTTTCTAGGGATAGGTGATTAGAATTAAATAAATCTTCCTGGGGGTGGGCAGCCTCTGAGATGCCTCCCAATATTTCTTGCATCCAGGTATCATGCCCTTGTATAATATCTAACCCCTAAGAGTGCACTGAACCTAGTGAATTGCTTCTAGAATAGAATATGACAGAAGGGATGGGATGTGCCTTTTGAAATCAGGTTACAAAAAGACTCTGTCTTCCACCTTACTTCTCTCATTCTGTTTATTGCTCACTCTGATGTAAGGCAGCTGTCTTGTTGTGAACCATCCTATGAAAAAGCCCATGTGGCAAGAAAATGAGGGAGACTTCCAGCCAACAGCCAGTGAGGAGCTGAGAATCTCAGTCCAACACCGCTCATGGAACTGAATCTTGCCAACAACCACGTGAGTGAGCTTGAAAGCAGATCTCCCCCAGCTGAGCCCTCAGATGAGACCATAGTTTCTGCTGACAATATGATTATAGACTTGTGTAAAGCCTTGAGGCAGAAGGACCCAGCTAAGACATGCCCAGATTCCTGAACCCCAGAATCTGTGAGATAATAAACGTTTGTTGTTTTAAGCCAATAAATTTGGGGTAATTTGTTACATAGCATTAGATAACAAATACATTCTTTCATCCCAAATTCTTATGTTTTAGAAATACTCAAGAAAGTGTTCAAGAATAAAGTGACTCTGTATCTCTAACTCTCAAATAGTTCAGAAAAAAAATATATGCACATATGAAAAATGTATAAAGAGACATGGAAGTGATAAAGCAAATGGGGCGCAACGTAAACAAGTGGTGAAGAACGGTACAGCGTACCTGAGAATTCCTGGTACTAACTGTAGGGTTGCTATGAGTCGGAATCGACTCAATGGCGCTGGGTTTGGTTTTATGGTATCAATTTATGGAGCCTCTGGATGGAGTAAATGGTTAAGTGCCCAACTACTTGCCAAAAGGTTGGTGGTTCAAACCCACCCAGAGGTACCTTGGAAGTCAGGCCTGGCTATCTGCTTCCAAAAAGTCACAGCCTTGAAAATCCTATGAAGCAATTCCGCTCTGCACACACCACCAGGGTTGCCATGAGTTGGGATCCACTCCATGGCAACCAACCAACAACAACAACATATCAAAATAAAAAGTCATTAAAAAGAAGTCACAGGTCAATAAAAGAAATCAATTTCAGAAGAGAAAGAGTTAGAAATTATAAAAGCGGAGATAAGCAAATATGTGTGAACAAAAAAAAGAAAAAAAAATTAGTTTTGTTCCTTGATTAGATATGAGCATGTTCTCAGCTTATGGGATCACTCGGCTAACACATCAATATACAGAGTTTTTGAAAATACTGCATCATCGTTCAGTGCAGAGTAATAGTATCTATTAATAAAGAAATCTGACTTGCATAAACACATAAAAATTATATAAGATGAAAACATTAGACAATATTTTACAAATTGAATTGTAAGTAGTAGTTTAAAAAAAAAAAAAAGACATCTTAAACCATGTAGATGTTAGCTATTTCAACGCCTTTGTTGAACAGAGCCATTTTTATGAACAAAATACTATGTATCTATCGTTATAATGTATTTATAGTTATATAATCCCATAAGTAGCGTGCCTCTCTATGATTTTTTGGAAACATGTCACGTTGGGAACTCTTATTCCTAACGATGGTAATAAATGTGTGCAAGGTGTTAAAGGAACAATTTGATAATATGTATCAAAAGTTTTAAAATACAGCCTTTGATTCAGTATTTTAGAATTTTCTCTGAGCAAGTGGGATGCTTCAAGAAAACCTTCAGTGAAAAAATGTGTCTGACATGTGTCATATGTACTATGTGACACTAATACCTGTGTCATCTGTACCAGCAAAAAATTGGAAGTTATCCATAGTATAACAGTAAGGAAATGATTTAGCAAACGAAGGAACATGAAATATTAAAATTGCGTTCACGGATAATTTTTTTTTTAAATATGGAGAAATGCGTAAATTTAAAAAGAGCGTATGAAAAAAGGTAAGGCATAGTATAATTTCAATAAATATCTTAGCACATAAAAGATTTGAAGGAAAAACAACATTTTTTCTTTATATTATTATGTATTTTCAAATCAGCCTATGAAAGTATTACATTTATGTAAAACCAAACCAAACCCACTGCCATCGAGTCCATTCCAACTCAGAGTGACCCTATAGGACAGAGTCGAACTGCCCCATAGAGTTTCCAAAGAGCAACTGGTGGATTTGTGCTGCCAACCTTCTGGTTAGCACCCAAGTTCTTAACAACCGTGCCACCAGGGCTCTGGAATAGCTGATAATATATACTAATATGTTATCTTGTAGGCCCCTGGGTAAGCCAAGTAGTTTGCACTGGACTCCTGTTGCGGTTGAGTCGATTCTGCGTCATAGTGACCCTGTAGGACAGAGCAGAACTGCCCCATAGGGTTTCTAAGGAGCAGCTGGTGAATCTGAACTGCAGACCTTTTGGTTAGCAGCCAAGCTCTTACCCAATGGTTAAGCACTCTCTGTTAACCCAAAGGTCAGCAGTTTGAGCCCACCAGCGGCTTCACGGGAGAAGAGACCAGGCGATCTGCTCCAGTAAAGATTATAGCTTAGGAAACCCTACGGGGCAGTTCTATTCTGTCCTATAGGGTCACTATGAGTTGGAATCAACTCAACAGCCCACAACAACACTAACCTAAAGATTGGTGGTTCTAACCCACCTAGTGGCATTGACGTGGAAGAAGGGCCTGACAATCTGCCTCTGTAAAGGTTACAGCCAAGAAAGCCCTGTGGAGCAGTTCTACTTGGTAACACACGGGGCCACCATGAGTCAGAATCAACTCAAAGGCAATGAGGCTTTTTGAGTATTATTTTGTAATAGAAATGCAAATGGCTTATCTGATATTTTCTATAATAAGCTAAGGCAATTAAGAAGACTGTGTCAGTTCTGTTAAAAAAAAATCGGTAAACTATAGATTTAATTTTCTAAAGTGGGCACCAAGGAAAATTTTTAAAGGAGAGCTTTTGTTGTCGTTTTTAAAGAATACCTGTGCATGCCAAAATTCAATAGCAATTATGTCAAGTTTATTTTTTTAAGAATATTTATAAGTGGTCTAGAGAGAGATGTTTTATTTTTATATTAGAGTACAGAACACATGTCAAATATAATTGAAATGATGCCAAGCTTTGTGAACAAGTCGTATCTGTGAAAGCTTCAAACCCCTTGCTAAATTTTTTTAAGCAAAAAGAAAATGTGAATTCCTCTAAAATATGAACATCTTCCTTAAAAGTGATTTATATCCCCAAATGTTACCCTTTTGGTAATGTGAATTACCAAAAGGACAATCAGTGGGTCTTCTGACTCTCATCAGTGCTTACAAGCCACGCAAAACCATCTTCGCTCCAAAAAAAAAAAAAACAGAAAACACCTGTTGCCGTCAAGTTATTCCTACTCATAGCGACCCTACATGACAGAATGGAACTGTCCTCAAATTTTTGTGTCCCAGGACCCACGTTTATGGATTCTCTATCACTGTCCTAACTAAAATGGTCATCTCTTCTTTCTGTTGTGTTTGTACTTGTTCCTAAAAGCCCCTCCCCTGTCTGGATCCCATGATACAATTAACAGTCTCTAACCTCTTCCGCTTTTATTAAGTGATAGAAAATCTGTAAGTGATGGAAAGGACTCTCACTTAACTATCAGTTTTTCAAATGAAAACATAAAATTTCTGCTAGTCTAGGTTATCATGGTCTATGATTTGGTAAGAACGTATGCTTTTAACATGCAGTCACCTAAAGGTAGTGAAGTTTCATAATATTTTTCTTAAGTAATACATATGTCTAAAACCTGCAGTCTGATGTTAGGGAGTGTATTCAAATGTTAAAAAAAAAATGCCCCCCCTGGTGGCCCAGTGGTTAAGCACTCAGCTGCTAACCAAAATGTCAGTGGTTCAAACCCACCAGTTGCTCTGCAGGAGAAAGATGTGGCAATCAGCTTCCATAAAGATTTATAGCCTTGGAAACCCTATGGAGAAGTTGTACTCTGTCCTATAGGGTCACTATGAATTGGAATAGACCCCATAGCACACAAGAACAGCCACAGTCTTCCATAAGAGGGCAGCAGGGTTCAGTGGTGGGATTCTCGCCATCCATGAAGGAGACCCAGTTTCGAATCACAGCCAGTTCACCTGATGTGTACCCGTCACTCGTCTTTTACTGGAGGCTGTGTGTTGCTATGATGCTGAACAGGTTTCAGCAGAGCTTCCTGGCTGAGACTAGGAAGAAAGGGCTGGCAATGTGCTTCCAAAAATCAGCCAATAAAAACCAATCACGGGAATGGTTTAGGACTGGGCAGCATTTCATTCTCCTGTGTATGGGGTTGCCATGAGTTGGGAACTGAATCAACAGCAACAATATACCATGAAGAGACTCCAAACTCTCCCTCAATTGGTGTGAGATAACACGTACCAGAGAAGACCCTGCTCTGAAGGGCTCTCCTGGAAGTCAAGACGATGGGCCTAATGACATCTGATTTGGCTGTTTGGTGGCTGGGTTCTTGTTTGGTGAAAAACATCAGCTAATTAAGTCTAAGAAATTCTAAGTGTTGCCGTATGATAGGAGAGAAATAAAATATAGCTGTATTTTCTTAGCAAGAAATCTAAAGGGGAGAAAACCAAACATGTATTGAATGTCTGCTGTCTTAGTTTCTCAGTGCTGCTATTAACAGAAATACCACAAGTGGGTGGCTTTAACAAATAGAACTTTATTTTCTTACTGTTCAGAAGACTGGAAGTCCAAATTCAGAGCATCAACGCTAGAGGAAAGTTGTTTCTGTCCGCTCTGGGGGCAAATGCTTGTCTCAGATTTTTCTTGGTGTTCCTTGAAGACTCCCACGTGGTGGTGTCTATGTCCACCGCCCCCGCCTCCGCCGCGCCCCCTCCAGTCCCACCACCATTCAGGCTTGTTCTGTACCTAATCTGCTCCTTTTATATGTACCATCAAAGTGATCGGTTTAAATCATACCCTACTGGTATGGCCTCATTAATCTAAAAAAGAAAACCCTATTCCCAAACGGGATTATGTCCACAGGTTTAGGGGTTAGGATTTACAACATGTATTTTGGGGGGACACGATTTAATCCCTAATACCTAATGTGCTTTGCTCGGTGTTTCATAGACGTCCTCAGATGCTGTGAAGAAACCTGGTGCTCGAACTAGCTGAGACTTGCCTCATGTCCCACTGCTGCTTGTAAATGGTGGGCTCAAGCCTTTCTGAAGCCAATTCTGCGTGTTCCCATTTTACCATACCAAGCTGTTGGAAAACCTTAACAATTTCTCCATTTTAACCAAATGTTTAAAGACCTCTTGCTCAGACCTGGGAGAAATCCCTGATTTTTATATTTTTATTACTGGTTGACATCAGCAACCCTTTATCACAGAGTAGAACTGCCCCATAGGGTTTCCAAGGCTGTAATCTTTATGGAAGCAGACTGCCAGATCTTTCTCCCATGATGGGTTCGGTCACCAGTCCAGTGCTTAACCACTGCACCACCTGGGCTCCAGGTGATTTTTACATTTTTACTACTAAGTCATTGATGTCTGTTTATTCAAAGGATATTGGACTTTCCTCTGTCTATCACTTAGTAAAGCTTGAGATTTTCTACTTTTTGCTCCTGGAAAATAGGCTGTAAAATCTCGCTTGCAAAGGCAACGAACAATATTGTAAATCAGATGTTGAGATGAGTCTGTGTGCTTCTCATTGCATGTTGCGATGCCATGCCTGTGCCAACCAGCACCAGGGGAGGAACAAGCACCCCGCAGTTTCGGGTTCAGCACCCCATTATTTTGCCATAGTCTGTGAAACAACAGAGGTCTGTGAAAAATGTAAATCCTTACATATGCATAATAACGCCTGAGGCTAATGTCTTCCTTCAGCTCTGAGTGTTGTCCCAGCCCCGAGTGGCCGCCTTCAGTAGCTGCATTTCAGCTGGCATCTTACTTTAACCAAAGCTCAGGGCAACTATAAATAGCCCACAGAGGCCAAGTTCTGCTGCTCAGAATTACAAACAGTCCTGCCTGAGACAGTATTTCCCTTCAGAAAACATCTGACTGCTAACATTTTCTAGCTTTGGAGGAGGAAAAGAAAGAGAGGTTATTTTAGATTTTTTTTTTAACCTTCCAATTTTACATGCTTTTGGCCCTTTAGTGGCCTGTATAGATATTTTCCCATAACTAATAACATACCATAAGCCTGCAGAGAAGGTTGATTTAAAAAAAAAAAAAAAATTACCAAGCCTCATAAAATATTTTCTTTCTCACTAGCTCACAACCTGTGTTTAATGGATAACAAAATAAATAGAAATTAATTCTTAACTACTGACCCTTTGGCTATTTTCATTGGCTCTGGGTATATAAGAAAAGGAGGAAGATGGGTATGGAAAGAGCCTGAACGCATTACAGTGATACTTCCCAGGAGACAGAGCTGTGTTCAGCCGTATCAGGCATATCGGGCTTTCACTGTACATTTCTGAGTCCAGAAGTGAGCCAAATATGTGTCATCATCGCATAACAACAGGGCCATAGTGTATTTGGCATTCCTCCTCATAGACGAAGAGACCAGCTCTCACCAGGCTGGCAATGGTTTTACAACTCTAGGTATGTAAAACAAACAAACAGAAAACTCTGCCATACTGATACAGATACATGTATAAACATGTAAGCATTCCCCCAATGAACCTATGTTTTTACTGTGTATCGATTGTATATTACAATGTATATTACATGCTGCTTTAATGAATATGGAGGTTGTGCTTAAATAGCTTTTTAAAGATCATTTATTCCAGAAACAGTAAATGTAAAAAAACAAAACAAAACAAATCTCAGAACTCTTTTTTTGGCTAACATTCTCCACCCTAAAAAATCATGTGTATTTTCCCACGTAGCCCCTATGTAGTTTTTGTCCATATGTATAAATGTTTCTTGTTCTTGTTTGGTTCTGACTCGTAGTGGCCCTATGTACAACAGAATGAAATGTTGCTGGCTCCTGCACAATCCTCGCAATCATTGTTATGTTTGAGTCCATTGCTGCAGCCGCTGTGCCAATCCATCTCCTTGAGGGTATCCTTTTTTGTTGGTCCTCTGCTTTACCAAGCGTGATGTCCTCTAGGGATTGACCCTTCCTGATAACATGTCCAAAGCACATGAGACGAAGCCTAGTCATCCTGGCTTCTAAGGAGCATTATATATTATTTAGTGTTAAAAAGTAGAGTTGTCACTTTGAGGACTAAGGTTATCAACATGACCCAAGGCGTGGTGTTTTCAATTGCCTCATATGCATGTGAAAGCTGGACAGTGAATAAGGAAGACTGAAGACAAATTGATGCCTTTGAATTATGGTGTTGGTGAAGAATACTGAATATACCATGGACTGCCAGAAAAATGAACACTTCTGTCTGGGGAGAAGTACAGCCGAATGTTCCTTAGAAATGAGGATGATGAGACTTTGTCTCACCTACTTGGACATGTTACCAGGAAGGACCAGTCCCTGGAGAAGGACATCACACTTGATAAAGTAGAGGGCCGGCAAAAAAGAGGAAGATCCTCAATGAGTTGGATTGGCACAGTGCCTGCAACAATGCGTTCAAGCACAGCAATGATTGTGGGGATGGCACAGGACAGGGCAGTGTTTCATTCTACTGTACACAGGGTCGCTATGAGTCAGAACTGCCTTGACAGCCCCTAACAACAACAAAAACATCATTCATATTGCACTAAACATTTTATTATCATTTTTTCCTTTTTTTTTTTTTTAGGTTATACTCATGAGATAAATTTCCACATGCCCATATATTTAAACAAGTAATATTATAGAAAGTTCTAGTGCTTTTACTAGTATATTTTTGGGAGACTCAAAATAATTTTATTTGAACCACCCTTATATCAGTGTTAGAGAAATTAGGGAATCATATTTGTTTTCCCCTTTCTCTTAAAGTATGTGTCTCTTCATTAATTCTTTCCTCTTTCTTAGCTCTTTAAGGAAAAAAAAGGGGGAGGGGGTTTGTTTGTCTTAAATCCCAAAGCTAAGCCTTCCATCTGTCCTATCAAATAATTTTTTTTTCCATTCCCTTTATGTCTTTTCTAATCATCTGCTTTTTCAACGAGGCCTCTAAGCTACTGGTAAACAGGAATCGTCCACCTACAGAGCCGTGCAAGTAAAAAACAACCAGAATATCAGCTCTGAATTGAATTGAGAACTTTGACAGCTCTAAGAGGAAATAATTACTCATTTAACTGTTCCATCCCTCATATTAATCATCTAGAAACTTCCTACCTGGTTTAGATCCTGGCATCCCTTATGGTGCTTATTCCCCTGCAACATGTGTGGCTGTGGGCCCCTTCTCCCTGTTCTGCCCCCTCTTCAGTTTCGGGAACTGCCTCCCTGTGTCTGGCCCCAAGAAACCCAACATTGAGGGAGACAACACAACCCTGGTGACCAGTCTTACCTACCTCTAGGACCACAGATCTCAACAGGATGCTTTGGAGTTCCCAGAAAATCAACTACATTTTTCCAAAACTCCTTCCCATTCTCCAAAATAACTTCTTCACACTTTTTCTTATACTCCGCTTAGAGGCTCTTCTCATACTTGATGCAAAAGTAGGAGAAGTCAGATAGGTAAGCCCCCACCTTCTGGTTGCTAAATATAACTGGGCTTGTCTGAAATTATCCAAGACCCTCATCTCTCTTAAACCTCGGACTGATTCCTTCTCAAAGACTCCATCCTTTAGTTATGCGCTTTATCTTCTATATGAGTATTTTCTCCCTTTCTAGGCATTAATTTTAAGAACACACACACACACAAAACCTCTTAATACTATGCCTTATAAGAACTTCCTCAGTGCACCAATGTCCTCCACTAGCTATCGCTCCCTTCCTTTGAGACCCTTTATAGCAGAGCTTTTTAAGCTAGTTTTCTACTGTCTCTGCCTCTGCTTCATCACCTCCCATCTTTTCCTCAACTCATGCTCTGGACTCAGTTTTACTCTCTGCTGGAACGGCTGCTGTTAATCCTCAATGACTTCTATACTGAAAGTCTGGTGAGTTCTCTGTCTATCTGACTTGATGTCTCAGCAGTGCTTGGTCCAGCTAACCAGTATATAATATTTGAAATTCTCTCTTCTCTTGGTTTTTATTTCATTAGGACCCCTGGTTGCACAGTGGTTAAGAGCTCAGCTGCTAACCAAAAGTTTAGCAGTTCGAATCCACCAGTAGCTCCTTGAAAACCCTATGGGGCAGTTCTACTCCGTCCTATAAGGTTGCTATGAGTTGGGATTGACTCAACGGCAATGGATTTCATTTGTTTGTTTTGTTTTGTTTGGTGTCCTTCTGCTCAACCTGTCACAGAGCTCTTCCTGGCATCTGGTTCTTTTTTTCTCTCTCTGTGCTCTCTCCTTGACTAACCATATCATTCCTGTGGCTTTAATTACTGTAAGTACACAGGTCCTCCCCTAACTCTTCCTTGAGCTTTAGATTCATATATCCAGCTATCTACTTGAGAGCTCCAGCTGGATGTCTAACAGGCATCTGGAACTTAATACGCCTAAAGATCACTTCCCTGCAAGCCTTCCCCCTGTAGTTCAGATGAAACATCCAGGAGGCTTCCTTATTCCTCTTTTGCTCAATTCAACATTCAAGTCATTAGCAAATCCAGACTTCTACAATGATCTCCTATCTGGTCTCTCTACTTCCTTTCTTGCCCCTCTTCAATCTATGTCCCACATAGCAGCAAGAGTAAACCAGATGGGCATTCTCCTACTAAAAGCCTGGTGATGGCTTGGAACTTCTGATCTTGACCCACATGACCCTAAAAACCCAGGCACATGTTTAAAGTGCTTTCCTCCGAAAAGGATATATATCTGCTTCTGCCAGGCACCAGACTTTAAACTTGCATCTTGGGTTTTGCTGGGCCACAGAGGCATCGTGAATTATAACCTCAAATGGACTGGAGAATAGCGTTATGCTCAGGGAGTCTCTGGGTGTTTGTGTGTGTGTGTGTGTGTGTGTGTGTGCGAGCTCTTCCCTCCACCAGGAGCCAAAGAAAGATAAGTATTCCTGTAAGTTTTATTTTTCTTCCCGTGCACTGAAGTTTTCACCCTTTGGAGGGCCTGAATTTACATTGCCATCTCCATTTCAACTCCCACTGTAGAAGGACTCCAGACTTTCTATCCTGTCCCTCATGTGAGACATATTAAAGTCCACATTTCTGCCCACCAAGGATTAACATTTTCCATCTAGGAAAATCGTAGCTTCAGCCAATCAAGACTTATCTGTCCTTGTAGATTCGGACTTCAAGATTTTCCTTTCCTACTTTCTCCACCATAAATTTTAAAATGTTTTGTTTTGGTTTTTTCCTGGCATTTTTATGTATTCTTTCTTGGGAGGGTTTCTCCAGTCCACGAGCATGTCATATTATCAGAACTGTGTGTCATTTATTGTTCATCATTATTAAGGATTTAGTGATAATTTTCAGCCAATGTAGTGTCAAATAAAAAAAAAATCCAGACTCAGATAAGAATATTCGAAACGATTCTTTCCAGAGAGGAGAGGACTATTAGAATATGGATAACGTTCTGACTGCAAAATCTGCCATTTCCTCAAAGGTTAGTCCGAAAAGGGCTCTTCTTTTGTAAAGAAGAGTAAACAAGGCTGTGAAGAACAGCGCGGGGGTGGGGGGCGGGTGAGACAAAAGGGTGGCGTGATTAGACAGATCAGAGAATGTTTTACCCGAGGTCACACGTTCTGGGGAGGGGACTTGAAGAAGGAGTTGTATGCAAGCTCAGGCTCAGGGTGGGTCAAAGTTCGGGGGCATGGCGAAGGCAAGAAAATTACCCAAAATTTGGTTAGCAAATAAACTTAACCAAAATTTGGTTAGCAAATAAACTTAACCAAAATTTGGCTAGCAAATATTTTATTCTGATAAACGAATCGGGGGAAACGCTTCAGCTAATCTTTGATGAGGTGTTTGAAGAGTCTCTGTCAGACCTTGTCATAGGTAGACAAGGGTATCATCCACAAGTCTTACCTAATTCATACGGGAAAGGATTTTTTTTTTTTTCAGTAAGCCGTTTCTCAGAACACAAAAAGATGGAGGGGTTTCCTTAATCATAGCTGTTCTCAGGATTGCTTATTGAAGTTCAATATCTTCAGTAGTTACAGAAATGTTTTTATTTTGTGGATTTTATTCAGTGTCCAGATCTTATTATAGTGTTGAATTCTTACTTCAGGACATTACTGACCACCCTAGTGTACCCTATGGCGCAGATCTACTCTGTCATATAGGGTCGCTGAGTCGGAATCAACTCCAGGGCAAGCCACAATAATGTTACTAATCGAAAGGCATAATGTGTCTAAGTCTTTTCTGGCGGCTGTTTGATCTCTAAAGGGGCAGCCTCTGCTCAACAGAGATGTAAGAAAAGTATTCATGTCTCCTTTGGTGGGGGTAAAAAAAAAAAACACTCTTCTTGGAAACTACACTGAAAAGAGCACCTCCCTCGGGTAGAACACAGAAGTCCTAATACGGCATTTGTAAAACCATTATAAACTCCTGGGAAACAGAAGCTTGAAGATTGAATTAATTTGTTTCTAGCATCCTGCTATGTCTGACCGTAGCATATGTCATGAACACAGTCTTTTTCAATTAAATATTTTATAGCACTTTTAAAGTCCTATCTTAAAGATGGGGAGCCCTGATAGTGCTGTGGTTAGACGTTCAACAGCTAACCCAAAGGCTGGCAGTTCAAATCCCCCAGTTGGCCTTTGGAAATAGGGTGGGGGCAGTTCTACCCTGTCCTATAGGGTTGCTGTGAATCGGATTTGACTGAACCACAAAAGGTTCTTTTTTTTTTTATATATGTATATATTAAAGAACCCCTTCAAATATTGTTGAAGATTAAAAACCAGGACCAAGTGGACCCAAACCCACTATTACAGCCTGACCCTGGCAAACCACTTGGCGGTCTGCAGACCTAACTACCCATTCTGACCATTACACAAGCTCCAGCTCCAGCAAACCTGCGTGTATGACATTCATCATTATTTCAACTGAATAAAACACACTTTGCATTTAACGAGTTAAAACAAAAGGTACCCACTGACAGGTGCTCCAGAAAAGGGATTTTCTAGGCCTGCATACTGACGTGCTTCAGCGGATAAATTACATTTACCAGTCCATGTTGTAATGCACTGAACTTGCTTCCAAGGGGTCAAAAATGCAGTCTTATTGGAAGATCTCTTTTTCAGGATCTCCATTATAAACATAACCTTCTTGGAGGAAATAAGAAATTCCAGGTAGTTTGACAAACATAAGCAAGACTACAGCAAGAGCAAATAGATATTCTGGTTATGTTTATTTTTACCCTTTGAAGAAAACTTTAAAAAAAATTCTACTTGAACTCTTTTGTTTTTAGATGTGTTATTATTATTAAGAAAATAAGATATTAGAAAAAGAAAATTTTCCACTAAATAATCCCAGGACATTAACACACAAAAAAATTTCTTTTTATTTTCCTTCCCAGTGTTTAATCACACGCAAATTTCGCTCAGCTTCTGTCAACGCCGGAACATTTTGCATCCTGAATTTTTTTCTGAACAATGTATTATAAGCATTTTTGGTATTGTTATTTAGTTGTTAACACTTTAATAGCAGAATTATATTTTAGAGTTTTCCAACATGGTTAAATAAGATGTTAATTTGGCTATAAATAAAATATTGTGCCATCATGGGAGAAATGCAACCCTAAGCTTTATGTAATCCTGAGCTTTAAAAAGATAAATCTTATTATCTGCACAGCCGACAATTGCTGTTTTTTCTCTTTGCTTCACATGCTATGAAATTCATTAAATGTATTAGAATAATATCAGTTTATCTTATTTCCTGAATCCTGGAGTTTTAATCCCTAGACAAAAACTCTCCATTGTGCATGGACATCTTGCTGGGGGTTAAAAGCTACCAAACCAAGCCCGTTGCTGTTGAGTCAATTCCGACTTATAGCAACCCCATATAACAGGGTCGAACTGCCCCACAGGGTTTCCAAGGAGCAGCAGGTGGATTCGAACTGCCAACTTTTTGGTGAGCAGCCAAGCTCTTAACCACTGTGCCGCCAGGGCTCCTGTTGGCGGTTAGTACTTTAAAATAGTGATGTTAAGCTCCTTCTTCCCACCATTCTCTTTTCTCCATCCTGGTCTCCTGCACTCCCACAGTTTGAAGTTTATTTTCAATTTTATCCTTTCCCACGTTCTTTGTTTCTTTTAGATAACGTGCATGTAATTATGAAAATAAACCCAGACCCAAGGCTGCCTTCTGAAAGGATGAGTGCTTCACAGGACAGCAAGGTATGTATGGGACGGCGCTCCTCCTCGGTGGGCCCTTGCTGGGTGGGAATAAAGCAATGCTATCATTTTTTTTTTTTATCATTTTAGAATAATGAAGAAAAAAGACAAGAGAACACAAAACACGGGGGCAAATTAGCCCTGCCAGCCTGGGTAGTCAGTTTTTTTAGTTCCTCGAATATACACCCGTATGTATTTATGTCTTTTTACCGCCTTAATTTGGTGTCAACTTCTTTACAAGAATGCAAGCTACAAAGACTTGCTTCAGTTCAGTTCAACATGTTGTGTACCTAACACGTACACCGTGCTAAGCCTTGAGGAAAAGTGAACAAGACTGAACTCCTGCTCATTAGGCACTCGCAGTCTTGTGAGGGGCACCAACAGGCCATACCATTATCCCGCAATCTGGCGAGAGAAGTACCTGCGTCCCCAGGTGTTCAGGGCAGGGAAGGAGATGTCTGAGAAGATTTCACGGAAGGCTGGTACCTGAACTGAAACTTGGATGAGTTTTAGTTTCATTTTATACTAAGTAATCACAAATAGTTTCATGAAATAACACTTTTAGCAAATTCTTTAGCTATTTTTCTAGTCTCCAGTAAGTGACAGGAGTGCAGGCAACTTCTGTTCTATGCCAGTATGGTGATACATTGCTTCCGTTTCTTCCCTCTCTAATTCTCTCATTGCCACTACACAAAAGCAGGGATTTTTGTCTTTTTTATTCTTTGCTGTCTCTGCAGAGCTTTCAACAGTGTCCAGCACATTGTAGGTGTTCGATAAACACTTGTCAATTGAATGAATGATTGAATTGGCATTAAACTTCATAGAGTCTTGTATCAAACTCTTACATATAGTGGTTTAAATATGTACGTATACAGTTTTGACATGGGAATTACAAGACTTGACTAACTTCCATTTATTGACTAGCACTTATTCAGCAAGAATGTATTTACAGGCTTGTTAGTGTGACAAGCTCGGGGTATGCAATGACACAGTTTCCGTCCCCTCAAGAAGCTTATTGCTGTCTAGTGGCAGATACAGAGATGGAAACAAACAAACAAAAAAAACAAAACCCATTGCTGTCCAGTCAATGCCAGCTCACAGCAATCCTATGGGGCAGAGTAGAACTGCCTTGTAGGGTTTCCAGGGCTGAAATCTTTATGGAAGCAGACTGATACATCTTCATTCTGCGGAGCAGCTGGTGGGTTCAAACCGCCGAGCTTTTGGTTAGCAGCCGAGCGCTTAACAATTGTGTGCCTCCCAGAGATGGAAACAGGCAAAGAAATTGCAGTGTGCATTTTTTTTACATTTAAGCTCAGTTTGAGTGAGGGCGCTCCAGTGGGTTAAGTGCATGACAAGTCCTCAAAAACATGTTATAAAAACTAAAAGTTGGAACCAGACGGTATCCAAGCATTCATCTAGTTTAGCGATTCCTGAGCTTAATCACCTCCAACCCTTTGGGATACTCAATGGGCTCCCAATTTTATATTGCATAATGCAAATAGTGTATTACCAACCATGTTAGAAAGTAGTAAAAGCTAAATAAAATACTAGTACTTTACTTTGGGCTGGAATCCTAGCAAACAATTGTGTTTAAGCATATTAATCACATGCTGATTACCAGTTCAACTTGAAAATTTCATGATAATAGTAATAATAATTTCCATTATGTTTATTGAGCACTTATTATGCTCTCAACACTCTATAAGATTATTTATGTTGTTGTTATGTACATTCGATTTGATCCCGACTCATAGTGACCCTACTGGAGCAGAACAGACCCATAGGGTTTCTTGGGCTATAATCTTTATGGGGGATCCCTGGTAGCACTGTGGTTGAGAGCTGTGCTGCTAACCAAGAGGTCAGCAGTTTGAATCCACCAGCTGCTCCTTGGAAACCCCATGGGGCAGTTCTACTCTGTCCTATAGGGTCGCCATGAGTTGAAATCGACTCAACTGCAATGGATTTTGTTTTTAGTTTAATCTTCACGCAAGCAGATCGACAGGTCTTTTCTCCCACGGAGCTGCTGGTGAGTCCCAGCTGCTGACCTTCCGGTTAGCAACGGCACCACCAGAGCTCCTTTGATTATTTCTTTGTATTATCTTATTTTAAATCTATTTTACAAAACAGAAACCTGAGATTCAAAGATGTTAAGTCACTTATACCATGTCCTAGAGCTAGTAGACCGCAGAGCCAGGATCAAACCCAGGCGGTCAGAGTCCAGTACCGTTAATTACTAATTATATACCATTATTTTGACATAAAATATATATAAATTACATCAAACAACAGAGCCCATTAGGGATATTGTAAAAAGGTCCTTGTTAGTAAAATTAGAGAGAACCAGTAAAAGCCCTTCATTTTACAATTAAGAACCTAAGACTCAGTGAGAATGAGTGATTTTCCAATGGTCGCTGGCTAATTAGAAGCATCCATGCTAGATGAATAAACTAGTGGATATTTTTAAAAGAGGCTGTGAAGTGAGACATTTGGAAATAGCATACACACCTATTTTGGAGCTCTGATTTTGCAACTTGCTAGTAGTGTGATTTTAAAAAAAAGACCCAAAAAACAAAACCCAGTTGCCACTGAGCCAACCCCGAACCATGGTGAACATGTGTGTCAGAGTAGAACTGTGCGCCACAGGGTTTTCAACGACTGACTCTCAGAGGTAGGTCATCAGGCCTTTCTTCCAAGGTGCCTCTGTGTGGACTCAAACCTCCAACCTTTAGATCAGCAGCCAAGCGCGTTAACTCTTTTCACCACCCAGGGACTCCGGTAGTGTGAGGTCAGGCAATAAATCTAATTTCCTCTCCGCTAGTACTTTATCGGGCAAACCTGCTGCAAAAGTCCTCTTTAAAGTGTTAAAAAGCAAAGATGTCACTTTGAGGACTGAGATCAAGCCATGGTATTTTTAATCAACTCTTATGAATGCAAAAGCTGGGCAATGAATAAGGCAGGCCGAAGAAGAATTGATGCATTTGAACTGTGGTGTTGGTGAAAAATGTTGAATATACCATCAACTACCAGAGGAATGAGCAAATCTGGCTTGGAAGAAGTACAGCCAGAAGACTCCTTAGAAGCAAGGATGGCCAGACTTTGTCCCACTTACTTTGGACATGTTATCAGGAGGGACCAATTCCTGAAGAAAGACATCATGCTTGATAAAAGTAGAGGGTCAGCAAAAAAGAGGAAGACCCTCAGCTAGATGTATGGACACAGTGTCTGCAACAATGGGCTCAGACAAAGTGAGGATTGTGAGGATGGCACAGACCAGGCAACGTTTTGTTCTGTTGTGCTGAATAAGGTTGCTATGAGTTGGAATTGACGAGACAGCACCTAACAACAACTGTAATTTATTAATAATACTATACTCATTCAGTTGTGAGGATTAAATGAGAGAATGGTTTTGAAAGTACCAGGTAAACCATGAGGTCTGAAGCATACATGTAATATTTTTGTTATTTAATTTAAAGGAAAGTATGGATGTGGAGAGCAAGGATTGTGAGGATGGTGCAAGATGGGGCAGTGTTTTGTTCTGTTGTACACATGGTCACTAGGAGTTGGAACCGGCTCCACAGTACTTAACAACAAACAAGATATAGATAAAGAAAAAAAAAACATGGTTCACTATTTTTAACTACTGTAAAAAAATTATGTGAGATTTCTAAATGTTTTAAATTGAATCCCTTAATCACTTTCTTCTTAGTACGACCCAAATCATACCGATTTACTCGAATAGGAATGTTTGCGGCATCTGCCAGAGAGATCAGTTTATACTAAACTGGCTGCACGGCATTTGTCTGCACTTAGGCCTGAACTAAAGCCGAATACCAGCTTTTCATACGCAGAAACCAGCTGAGGTCTGAGACAGAGAGCTGCAGAACTATCTGATCAGGAACAGCGCATACACAGCGTGGCTTGGTGGAGGCTAAGACAAGACACAGAAATCACTCAAAACGACTTTCTTTATCATTCAAATTTGTGTCAAAGTCTGGCTAGGTTTCCGAGAAATATTATTTAATAGAGGGGCCCAACAGCCTAAGGATGCAGGAAATCTATAGCTGACCCTCACTACTTGCAGCTAGAAGGACCCCTTCCCTCAAGCAATTAAGACTCCTTCCTTAGTTTCCACCTTTCGTCTATTGCTCAAGTAGTCCCCCAAGGACTTATGTTTAAGGCAGACAGCTTTGTTTTCACTGCTATGATAATAAAAACACAATTACGAAGTAATGTAAACGTGAATATAAAAACATGCAGAAAAGCCAAACACAATAGTAAACCAGCCAAGCACAGCGAGTTTAGCCTTATGCTGCTATTAAGTGCCACAGGCAATGACCCCTAAAGAATGCCATGTGCAACTTAGACTCAGTCCTTAAAGGCATATGCAAGCGATGCTTAAAAATATATATTAAAAAGCTTTAAAAACTCTTTATACACAAGGTTCAACTGCAATGAGGCCTTAAAAAAATTTTTTTTTCAATTTTGAAATAATTTTAAACATAAAAAACTTGCAAAAAATAATAAGGTTCCACAAACTTTTCTTTTCCCCAGGCTCTCCTAATGTTAATACCTTACATAACCATAATACAATTATCAAAACCAAACAGTTAACATTGCTACAATACTATGAACTAAACTACAGACTTGAATTGAATTTCATGCTTTTCCATTAACGTCCTTTTTTGTGCTCTAGAATCTAGTCTGAAATCCCACATTGCATTTAGCAGTCCTGTCTCCTTAGTCTCCTCCCCTATCTGAAAATTCCTTCTTTGTCTTTCCTGAAGAGAATACTTCAGAAGATTACTTGTCATGGGTTGAATTATGTCCCCCCCAAAATATGTGTCAACTTGGTTGGACCACAATTCCTAGTATTCTGTGGTTGTCCTCCATTTTATGACTGTAATTTTATGTTAAAGAGGATTAGGGTGGGATTGTAACACCCTTACCCAGGTCACATCCCTGATCCAATGTAAAGAGGGTTTATCTGGGATGTGGTGTGCACCAACTTTTACCTCTCAAGAGATAAAAAGGAAAAGGATGTAAGCAAAGAGGGGGAACTTCATACCACCAGAAAGCAGTGCGGGGAGCAGAGTGTGTCCTTTGGACCTGAGGTTCCTGACCTGAGAAGCTCCCAGGCCAAGGGAAGACTGATGACAAGGACCCTCCTCCAGAGATGACAGGGACAGAAAGCCTTCCCCTGAAGCCAGCACCCTGAATTCGGACTTCTAGCCTACTGAACTGTGAGAGAATAAAATTCTCTTTGTTGAAGCCATCCGCTTGTGTTATTTCTGTTACAGAAGCCATCCATTACTAGTCAGTTATTTTTTAGACTCGTCCCTCAATGTCTTGTTATTGATACTGTTAACCCTAATCGCTTGGGTAAAGTGATGTCTACTGGGTTTCTCTGCTGCAAAGTTACTATTTTTGAAAATACCATGATTTAGGTTTGGCCCACCTTACTCCACAAAGTCATGTATTTGCTTTTTAACACTTTAAAGAGGCCTTTTGCAGCAGATTTGCCCAATGAGATATGTCTTTTGATTTCTTGATTGTTGCTTCAATGAGCTTTGGTTGTGGATCCAAATAAGATAAAATCCTTGACAAATGCACTATTTTCTCAGTTTATTATAATGTTGCTTACTGGTCTAGCTGTGACGACTGTTATGTGTCGAGGTGTAATCCGTACTGAAGGCTGTAGCCTTTGATCTTCATCAGTAAATGCTTCAAGTCCTCTTCACCTTTAGCAAGTAAAGCTGTGTCATCTGCATATCATGGTTGTCAATTAGTCTTCCTCCAATCCCGATGCTCCATTCTTCTTCATATAGTCCAGCTTCTCTACTTATTTGCTCAGTATACACATTGAATAAGTATGGTGAAAGGACACAACTCTGACACACACCTTTCCTGATTTTAAACCTCTCAGTAGCTCCTTGATCTGTTCGAACAACTGCCTCTTGATCTATGTACAGGTTCCGTATGAGCACAATTTAGTGCCCTGGAATTCCCATTCTTTGCAATGTTATCCATAATTTGTTATGATCCACAGAGCCAAAAGCCTTTGCATAATCAGTAAAATACAGATAAACATCTTTGGGGTATTCTCTGCTTTCAACCAAGATCCATCTGACATCAGCAATGATCCCTCTCGTTCCATATCCTCCTCTGAATCCAGCTTGAGTTTCTGGCAGTTTCCTGTCAATATACTGTTGCAACAGCTTTAGGATTATCTTCGCAAAATTTTACTTGCGTGTGATATTAATGATATTGTTGAATAATAACTGCAATGTCATGGATTAAATTATGTCCCCCCAAAAATGTATTTGTCAACTTGGTTAGGCCATGATTCCCAGTATTCTGTGGTTGTTGTCCATTTTGTGATTGTAATTTTATGTTAAGGAGGATTAAGGTAGGATGGTAGCACCCTTACCAGATCACATCCCTGATCCAATATAAAGGGAGTTTCCCTGAGGTGCGGCCTGCGCCACCTCTTATCTCTCAAGAGATAAAAGGAAAGGGAAGTAAGCAGAGAGTTGGGGATTTCATACCACCCAGAAAACAGTGCCAGGAGCAGAGCGTATACCTTGGACCTGAGGTTCCTGAGCTGTGTGCTCCCAGACCAAGGGAAGGCTGATGCATCATAAGGACTTTCCCATAAGGATGACAGACAGAGAAAGTCTTCCCCTGGAGGTGACACCCTGAATTTGGACTTGTAGCATACTCAACTGTGAGAAAATAAACTTCTGTTTGTTAAAGCCATCTACTGTGGTATTTCTGTTATAGCAGCACTAGATGACTAAGACGCTTATTCTGTTGGATCACCTTTCTTTGGAATAGACACAAATATGGACCAGGTAGCTGTCTTCAAATTTCTTGGCATAGACAACTGAGCGCTTCCAGGCTTGCATCCTTTTGTTGGAACATCTCAATTGGTATTCCACCAATTCTTAGAGCCTTGTTTTTCATCAATGCCTTCAGTATAAGCTTGGATTTCTTCCTTCATTATCATTGGTTCTTGATCCTATACTACCTCCTGAAATGGTTGAACGCCGACCAATTCCTCTGCGTATCCCTTCCATCTTCTTTTGATGCTTCCAAAATAACCTATAGGGTCTCTATGAGTCAGAATCAGCTCGAGGGTAACAGTTTTTTTTTTTTAAAGCATCTTTAACATAATAATACAGTAATAATAATGTTTTGATGCACCTCACAAGTAGCACTCATTTGTTATTATGAATCATTGTATGCACTTCAAATTGTTAATATAATAGGCTTTACAGGGGTTGTTTCATAACTATGGGTTGTACAAAAGTTGGACATTTGTAACCCAGGGACTGGCTGTAACTTTTTTAGTGAACTTTGAAATTTTTCTGTTTTTATATTGGTTTATTTATTTCTTATTATTAAATTTTGAGACTTTTTCATATATTTTGGATATAATTTTTTTATCAAAGTTATGAATTGTAAATATTTTCTTCCAGTCTGTATCTTCTATTTTCCTTTTCTTAGTGCATCTCAAGGAATCAATGTTTTTAATTTTGATGAAATTCAATTTATCTGTTTTCCTTTTTATGAACTATGCTTTTGATGATGTATGTATTAGAAAGAAACCTCTGCCTAACCCTAGGTAACAAGGATTTTCTTCTACGTTTTCCTAGAGCATTTTACAGTTTTAAATTTTATATTCAGGTCTATGATCTACTTTTACAACATTTTTGTACATGGTGAGAGATACATTAAATTCTTCAAAAATATTATATGTATTGTGTGGGGCTACATTGGGCTTTCTGGACCTAAGAGCTGCCATTTTTAGCAATTCTGAAAATATTTTAAACCAACCCTCTTACAGAAGGCCTTCTCACTCTGGTCATCATACTTCTTACACTTTTTTTTTTTTTTATCTCTTCATCTCGTTGTACTGTATTTAGTCATGTCTTCTTTTTCCAGTTTTAGGATTCACTCTCCAGGTGTGTCTAATCTGCTGTTCATTCATCCATAAAGTTTTAAATGTCAACTTTTACATTTTTCATTTATAAAATCTTTACTAGTTTTTTTTTAAGTATGCTTCTTTCATTTATCTCCTATTCTTGCTTATGTTTTCAGGCTCTTCTCTTATTTCTGTAATCATATTAAACATAATTGTTTTGTATTTTATATCTGATAATTCAGGAACACTTATTGTGCTCATGAAAAACTTGTACATAGATCAAGAGGCAGTTGTTTGAACAGAGCAAGGAGATACCTCATGGTTTAAAGTCAGGAAAGGTGTGTGTCAGGGTTGTATCCTTTCACCATACTTACTCAGTCTGTACGCTGAGTGAATAATCTGAGAAGCTGGACTATATGAAGAAGAACAGGGCTAAGATGCCACTTTTAGGACTAAGGTGCACCTAACTGAAGCCATGGTGTTTTCAATCACCCCATATGCATGCAAAAGCTGGGAAATGAATAAGGAATACCATAGAAGAGTTGGTACCTTTGAATTATGGTGTTGGTGAAGAATATTGACTATACCATGGACTGCCAAAAGAACAGCCAAATCTGTCCTGGAAGAAGTACAGCCAGAACACTCCTTAGAAGAGAGGATGACAAGATTTCATCTCACATACTTCGGATGTGTTATCAGGAGGGATCAGTCCCTGGAGAAGGACATCATGCTTGGTAAAGAGGAGGGTCAGCAGAAAAGAGGAAGATCCTCAACGAGATGGACTGACACAGTGGCTGCAACAATGGGCTCAAGCAAAACAATGGTTGTGAGGATGGTGCAGGGTCTGCAGTGTTCCTTCTTTCTGTTGTACATAGGATTGCTGAGTTGGAACCACCCTGAGGGCACTTAACAACAACAAGAATAGGGCCAACAATAACACACACGAAGGACGTGCTTCACAGTTCAATCATGTATGCAAGAGTAATGGGCACATCAGCCCAAAAACAAAGATGAGAAGGCAGGAAGGGGCAGGAAAACTGGACAAATGGCAACAGGGAAGCTGGGATGGAGAAGGGGTGAGTGTTGACACATTATGGGTTCGGCGACCAATGTCACAAAACAATTTGTATGTTAACTGTTTAATGAGCAACAAATTTGCTTTGTAAACTTTCACCTAAATCACAATAAAAAAAAATTTTTTTTAAATGTTATAAATTTCAAACGAACAACAAAAAAAAAGAAATGATGCCTTTGAATTACTGCGATGGTGAAAAATAGTGAACATACACTGATGCCTTTGAATGACGGTTTTGGTGAAGAATATTGAGTATACACTGTCAGAAGAATGGACAAGTCTGTCTTGGAAGAAGTACGGTCAGAATGCTCCTTAGAAGCAAGGGTAGTGAGACTTCATCTCACGTACTTTGTACATGTTATCAGGAGGGATCAGGCCCTGGAGAAAGACATCATGCTTGGTAAAGTAGAGTGTCAGCAAAAAAGAGGAACACCCTCAGTGAGATGGACTGACACAGTTGCTGCAACAATGGGCTCAAACATAGCAACAATTGTGAGCATGGTGCAGGACCAAGCAGTGTTTCATTCTTTTGTACATAGGGTCACTATAAGCCAAAACCGAATGGACAGTACCTAACAACAATACTACCAACAACAAAGTATATCTCGAAGTGTTTCTTTAATGTTTTTTATTCATAGAGAGGCACACCATACACTATATACTAAGACAAACACTTGACTAACTGATGTTAGATACGAAACGTACTTTACTATTCAACTTAAGTACAAATTCAACTTAAAGACAGACCTAGGAAGGAAACTCTTTCATAATCCGGGCATTGCTTATATACAAGTAGCAAATAAGCACATGAAAAAGTGCTTAACGTCATTAGTCACTGAGGAAATAAAAATTGAAATGGAAAATACAATTAAAATGCAAATGAGAAAGCACTTCAAATCTATTACAGTGACTGCCATTGAAAACACTGACAATATCAAGCTGATGGCCAGTGCAGAGATGAAGTAGAACTCTCATACATTGCTACTGGGAATGTAAAATGGTACAAACACTTTGGAAAACAGTTTTGTAGTTTTGTAAACGCTAAAACACATACCTGCAATTCCAAGTTATTTACCCAAGAGAAATCAAAGCACGTGTCCACGCAAAGACATGTACACGATCACTTATAGTAGCTTTTTTGTTGTTATAGCCAAAAACTGGAAACAAATGTCCACAGAAAAAGAAAGGAATTACTGTACACCCATATGATGGAATACTACCCAACAATGAAATTTCAAAAATTTCCTTAAGTTTTCTTTAAACCAAAAAACAGTTTAGCTTAATTAGTAAAGAATATCTGCCTTGAGCATTGTGCTCTTTTAAAGAACTATCTATATGGGATCAAATTGACAACGGCAACCCGAAAATTTAGATAGGAAGCTTAGGGGGCAGTGAGTTTATGTTCGTGGGGAAGGAACAATTTGGAAAAGGAGGGTGAGAATTTTTGCACAACTTAAAGAATGTAATCAATGTCACTGAATTATATTGTAGAAATCGTTGAATTGGTATATGTTCTGCTGTGTATATTTTCAGCAATAACAAAAATAAACCAAGTTATTAAAAAAATTATCAAATCATATACTTTGAGTATTTGCAATGTATTGTATGCCAATTATACTTCAACAAAGCAGCTTCCTTTCAAAGACATGATTCTGAATAATGATTCCAAATGGGAGATGTGAGATGCAAGAATAAAAAGAGAGAGATGTGTTGTTGAATATATCTGTAAATTTAAAGAAACACTGTAAAAAATAAAACTCGTCTCTAATTCTGAATAAAGAATTATATAGTAGATAACAACAGAATATAAGATGTGAAGAGTTGTCTGAGTTTATTAAGATCTTTGTATTATAAAGCAAATATATTGATTTAGAACTTATTATAAAGTACATACATTAAAATATCTCAGATAATCAGTAAATCTTGATTAAAAACATGAGAAGTCCAAAGAGGAAATACAAGATTGAGGAAAAGTATAAAAAAATAAAAATCAACTGAAAAGAAAGAGAATAACAAGAGGCAGGAACATAAGAAAAAACAATCATATAATTGTAGAAAGAATTTAATTATATTAGTAATCATAATAAATGTAAATTAACTAAATTACTCTTTTAAAAGATAGTCCAATTTATATGCACAAATAATAATGTCTACATTTGTAATATATATACTCATACATGTTTGTGTATACATATATACTCATACACATTTATTTTATTTAAAAAGACAAAATCAATTCATATACACAGGGATGATTTTCTTAATATATAAAGATACACAAATTGACAAGAAAGTAAGTGGTATAATATAAAGGAACACTTCACAGGAGAGAATCTGTAAATGACTCTTCATACCTGAAATTTCTCAAACTCATTAATAAAACAGAAATGGAAACCAGAACTGCACCTGTGCCAGAAGATTGGTAAAAATTCAAAAGCTTAAAAACAGTGGTTTAGCTATTTTCCACAAGAAATACTCTCCTCAGTGTGTAGGATTGTGAATTGACACAACCCCTATTAAAAAAATTTGCAAAAATCTGCCAACTTACAATGCAAATAACCTTTGACTAAACAATACAAATAAATTTTTAAAATAGAGATACATTTACACCCATAGGAAATGCAGAATCCATTATATCTTTCATTCCTTAAGCGTTTTTTATAAACGTTTTATATTGTCCCCCATAAATGTTTTTCATGCCTTTTGTTAGATTTATTCCTAGGTACTTATTTTTTTTTTTTAATGACGGTTTCTCTTTGTTGCTGTTATGCAGTAATGTGATTGATTTTTTATGCAGATAAAGTATTAAGCAAACTTGCTCAGCTTTCTTACTAATTCTCATTATTTATACATTCTTAAAACTGTTTTGGAGTTTCAGCATCTTATCTTCAAATAATGACAGTTTTGTTTCTTTTTGTTTGTTTCAGTTGTTAGTTCCCCCCGCCCCAACTATTCTTCTTCTGATCTCTGTTATACAGTGGAATAGAAGTGGTAATAGCAGACACCTTGTAAAATTAAGGAGGATGCTGTCACATTTTTAAATTAAGCATGATGATTTTGTAAATATTTTAAAGTAAACCTTTTAAACCAGATTAAGGAAGTTCCCTTCTATTCCAAGTTTATAAACACTTTCATTATAAATGAATGTTAAAAGTTATTTAATACTTTTTTAGAATTTATTGAGATGATCACATGATAGAGTTCTTTATATCTGTTAAAACTATTCATTAGATAATTTATTTTGCTTTCTTTGTTGTTGCATGTGATTCAGCTGAGGCCACTTGTTAGGATCTTTCTTTTTTTTGTACTTTATATGAAAGTTTACAGAACAAACTACCTTCTCATTAAACAGTACACATATCGTTTTGTGACATTGGTTACCAACCCAACGACGTGTCTTTCCCTTCTCGACCTTCTCGACCTTGGGTTCCTCATTACCAATTTTCTTGTCCCCTCCTGCCTTCTAGTCCCTGCCCTTGGGCTGGTGTGCCCCCTTGGTCTCGTTTTATTTTATGGGCCTTTCTAATCTTTGGCTGAAGGGTGACCCTCAGGATTGACTTCATTACTGAGTTAAAAGAGTGTCCGGGGGCCATACTCTCACAGTCTTAGAGTAATTTATTTTCTAATGTTAACCCAGCCTTTCATTTTGGGGAATAACCCACTTGTTCAATCCATATAGTGCTTGATTCACTGGCTGCTACTTCTCAGTCTTTTCTACAGTTCCTCTTCTTTTCCTCAACTGCTAAATAGAAATGAATGCTTTCCTCGGCTCCGCCCCCCGCCTTTTTTTTCTTTCTCTTTTCACTCCTTAGATGATTTCATCCAGTCTTATGGTTTTAGACGTATAAACACTGACAAGTCCCAATTTTAAATCTTAAGCCACAGACTCACTGAACCAAATTCCATCTCATGTATCAAAATGCCTATATGACATTTCCCCTTGGGTGTCTAGTCAAACCAAAAAACCCAGTGCCATCGAGTCGATTCCGACTCATAGCGACCCTATAGGACAGAGTAGAACTGACCCATGGAGTTGCCAAGGAGCACCTGGCGGATTTGAACTGCCAACCCTTTGGTTAGCAGCCATAGCACTTAACCACTATGCCACCAATGGAATATGCATTCCATTGGCATATTTTATCACATCTACATCCAAAATGGGCTCAGAATCCAATCCTGCCTCACTACCTTGCCTGCCACCAGTCAGGTATATCCCACTCTTTCCTCCTTACAATCTGTATTCAACACTGTGGGCAGGAAAATCCTTTTAAACGGTAAACCAGACTACAATTCTCTGCTCAAAACTCTTAAATAGTTATATCTCATTCAGAGGAAAATTCACAATTCTGCAATGGCCTAACATGTCCTACTTAATTTTATCCTCTCTGTGTCTCTGACCTTATTCCTTCTTTGCCCTCCATCGTTTATACTGCTCTAGCCACATTGGCCTTCTTAATGTTTCTTAAACGTGTGGAGGTACGTGAAAGCTTTTGTGTCTGCAGTTGCTCCCTGTGCTTGAAATGTCCTTCATCTAGACTTAGTCCTGTAGCATGGCTCCATGATGGCCATGCTTAACAGGCTGAACCGTCCCTGTACCCCTCCTTCCTCTCCTCTCCTGGTTTATGGTTCTCCTTAGCTCTTGCAAGAATTTCATATACTCTAATTTTACTTTTACTTTTGTGTATTGTGTCTTTCCCCCAAAATAATTAAGCTCCATGAAGACATACTTTTATCTCATTTGTTCACTTACATATCTCCAGTAACTGAAACAGTACTTGGCATAGTGGATACTAACTGAATATTTGTTGAATATTCAGTGAACAAATGAATGGATGGGACAAATGCCAATATGTGAACTCTAAGACTGTAGATCAGGACAGAAGATACTTGGGTTTCTGATCCATCAAAGAGGAGCCACGCTTTCCATCTCCCCACTTCTTAATAAGTGGGAAAAAGAAATTCTGACACGTGTAACAGAATGTTACTCTATTACTTGCTGTTACTTCGATGGCAAAGTTAAATAAGCATAAATGTTCATCGTTTCAGAAAGCGTTTCTTAGTAAAAGTATGTGTAGGTTGGTGTGTTAGGTTGTGGAACGTCACGGGGCAGGGTCTGGGGAAGTCAGAAATCTGCAGTGGTGCAGAATGTGTCTGGTAAAGCAGGGGCTGAAAGACAGGAGAGTATCTGAAAAGAATAATGGAAGGTGAACTGTGAAAACAAATACTGTCTTCTTTTCCTGAACTTGGTGCAGGATACGATATGGACTCTGTGAAATGGTCTGGCAGAGCATGACACCTTAAAAACACACACACAAAAAAAACACACACACACAACTGTAAACTCACTTTCTAACATGGCAAACATGACAGTTTGACATTAGAGCCTAGGATAAAAAATAGCATTTAGGTATCTTCAGTTGGTTTTATATCTTGCTTTTATGTCATTGTTAACAACACTTTTTTTGGATATGTGTGTGTTTTCCTGAACTCTCCCTCTGAGTAGGCACAATTAACATTTTTCATCGGCCCTTCCAAAGGGCAAATCAAATCTCAAAACAATTTTCTAGGTTACTGAGCCCTTCAGTCCCTAGAGCAAGGCTATTTCCTTATGAGTCCAACAAGAGCCCCAAACACGCCAGCCGGCTCTGCCTGTGCAGACTAGGTTTTTAGCTCCCCCTCAGCAATCCTTTCTGACACTGGTGTTTACACAGGGGGACGGTAATGACAACCGACAGAGCAGGCGACCACCCGGCTGGGTGTTTACATTCTGAACCCTGGAAATCGGCTCTGTTTAAATAACGTTTCAGTTGCAGGGCTGGCTCCCCCAGCACGCGTGCCCACATTTGGGGCTGAAAGAAATGCAGGGAGTCGAGATTGTGATAATTAATGATGTCCCAGGTTCACCCTGACACAGGGGGAGTTACTAAGGAGGCAGCCCTGAGTTCAGAGCAAAGAATTCCGTCCTCTGGTGGACATGCTCCTCTCCTGCCGTGGACATGATGGAGAAAACATGGAGGTCTTCCTCTCTACAAGAGCATCTCCCTACTCCAATTCCTCCTTCATGTGTTAGCAAATTAAGGCGCCTTGTGAAATGAAGAAATCCGTGACTTCTGCTGTTCATTTTGTGGAGCTCCAAGACTGTTTCCTCTGAACAAGCAAGGACCTTAAAGTCTGCAAACATTCTAAAGGAAATCCATTTGAGTTGTCAAGGCAGTAGACAGAGCGATGGGCTTCAGGGTTTTACAGATCTGGTTTAAAGTTGGAAACCCTGGTGGTATAGTGGTTAAGGGCTACAGCTGTTAACCAAAAGGTTGGCAGTTTGAATCTGCTAGGCGCTCCTTGGAAACCCTATGGGGCAGTTCTACTCTGTCCTATAGGGTCGCTAAGAGTCAGAATTGACTCCACGGCAGTGGTTTTGGGGGGAGGGGGTTAAAGCTGCTATCCCATTTACTAGCTGTATGATCTTGGCTAGCTTAATCTCTCTCAGACAATTTCCTCAAATACACAATAATGAGAATACTGCCAACCTTTTTCGGCCGTTTTGAAGATTGATGGAGATAATGCATTTAAAGCATTGAGCACGTTGTAGTACCAATAAATGCTATTTTCTCTCCCTTCCTTTGATAGGATCTGAAGAAAGGAGAGCTGTAGCCATGTTATTTTATAGATGGCATGTCAAACGGGTTTCTACTTTTTAAATAACGTTTTCACATTAATAAATATTCCTTTATGTTGTTGTTAGGTACCATCGACTCAGTTCTGACTCATAGAAACCCTGTGTACAACAGAACGGAACATTGCCTAGTCCTGTGCCATTCTCACAATCGTTATGCTTGAGCCCATTGTTGCATTTATTTATAGTTGATTTGTATCACACAAATTAAAAAAACAAACCCAGTGCCATCGAGTCTGATTCTGACTCAGAGTAGAACTGCCCCATAGAATTTCCAAGGAGCTGCTGGCTGATTCGAACTGCTGATCCTTTGGTTAGCAGCTGTAGCACTTAACCACTACACCACCAGGGTTTCCATCACACGGATTAAAGCAATATAATTCCTCAACTCAGCTCTAAGCCTGAACAGTTTGTTATATATGCTTTCCGTTTTTTCCTGACGTGTATTTTTTTTAATAAAAATCAAATCACACTGACATAAATTTTGTATTTGGTTTTTAAAATTTGATAATATATCATATCTTTCCAAGTTATTGATTACTCTTCATCATCTTAATAGATGACCTTTAGTGTATAGTCTGTCATTGGGTCCAGGGTATTACATGCCTGGTTTAGTTCAATCAACACCACAATTCCATGAGGCAGGTATTACTGTCATTATTTTTAAAATGAGGAAAATGAGCCAAGAGAGGTTAAGTAAGTTAGCTGAAACTACCCAGCTAACACTTGGCAGAAACAGGGTGTTCATTCAGACTGATTCTAAAGGAAACAATTTTCTATGGTAATTTAGGTTACTTTTAAAATCTACAATTATATACAATGAGTAATGAATGCCTTTGGTGCTAATATAGTTAATTCACAATATTCCTAAATAATTTGATACTTTCAAAAAGGCTGTTATGGTATGAATTGTATCCCCCCAAAATGTGTGTTGTGAATCCTAACCCCTATTCCTGTGGTTATAATTCCATTTGGGAAAGGGTTTTCTTTGTTATGAAGAGCCTGGTGGCACAGTGGCTAAGTGCTCAGCTGCTAACTGAAAGGTCAGCGGCTGGAACTGACCAGCCGTTTTGTGAAAGATGTGGCAGTCTGCACTATAAAAATTACACATGGAAACCCTATGAGGCAGTTCTACTCTGTCCTATAGGGTGGCTATGAGCCGGAATCGTCTCTACGGCGGCAGCTGGTTTCTCTGCTATGTTAATGAGACAGTATTAATGTAGGCTATGTCTTAAATCACTCTTTTGGGCTATAAAAGAGGTTATACAAGCAAGTGAGTAAGCAGAGGTGAGGACTACCTATGTAGTTGCTGCTCTTCCTCAGATCAGATTCTGTCCTTTTTTCCTATGTCTTTAAGCACAGTCTACAACCAATTACTCCCAAACCTTTATCCCAATGTTTTTAGCCCCACGTTCTTCATTGACTTCCAGCTTCATTGCAGCTCCCTATCCCACAACTCTATTTGATGTCTAATGCACACCACAATTTAACATGGCCATAAAGACTACTGAGTTGTCTCTCTGCCCCTAATCTGTTCCTTACCAAGTATTCACCGTCTCTATAAACGCCACCCAGTTGCTAAGGTCAAATTCTAGATAACATCTTGATTCCTCTGTTCCCCTCCTGGCCACAGCCAATCTAGCAGTGTAACCTGTGAGCTCTACCTGCAAATGCTACAATAAATTGTAACAGTTCTCTCATCGTTATCACTTTAGCATCCTCCCAGCTCCCAGACTTGTCCTTCTGCCATTCCTTCCTCGTTAATAGCCAAAATATTCTTTTGAAAATTCAATTGGATTGTTTTACCCTCATGATTAAAACCCTTCAAAGGTGTTTCAATCAGAGCTTAGAATCAGTTAAAATTGGTTCAGTCACGGCCGATGAAAAGGAGCCAGAACAGACCCAAATTTTTAAAATTTGGGTGATCAGAACCATAACAAGAATGGGAAAAATTACAAGTCAAAGCCCTGGAGTGGGAAACTCGGGAGAGGCATAGCGAGCCCTTTCAGGAGCCTGATACGTGAGATCGGATTGCTGCCAGGCCTGCGGATAGCAGTACTCACTCAAAGCAGCACTCTCGGGCCCGTCTTTGAGCGAGGCACCACTGTTTCCGACTCTGCCCAAAATCGGACAGGCAAGAGGTTTGGTTGCTATGCAATGCCTAGGCTGTGCTTGTTTTCTAAGAGGGAGATTGTTTCTAGCAGGCTTTCAACCTGTAATTCTTCCTGTTCAGGTTATGATTTCAGTTCACCCAAATTTCAAAAATTCAGGTCTGTTCTGGTGTTGCTTCCTTAGCCGTGATTGAACCGGGAAGAACCAGTTCGAAGCCCTGGTTTCAATGCAATGGGGATGTAATGAAAATAAAATCAAAACTCCTCACTCTGGCCTGTAAAGCTTTCTGTAACCTAGCCCCTGGCTGCTATTGTCTCCATTGTTAACCATGCTGCAGTTACACAGGGCTTTCTTTCTCTCTTTTTCCTTTTCTTGGGGTTTGGTAATCGCTGCTTGGAAAACTCTCCATGTGAATTTTTTCAGTATTGGCTTTTTTCACTATTTCTTACTTCATTATCTCCATCTCATAGAGAGGTTAGGTAAATTGCTCAGGGGCACCCAGTAGTGGATGCTGGATCCAGGGCTTGCAGTCTTAACAGCTATGCTACACGCTATTATGGAAAATTCAGTGAACTATGGCTTATACAGAACAGACGTATGCCACATCATTAAAGAAGACCTGCTTCTGTCCACTGCATGATTCTCATCAATTGAAGTAAAGACCAAAACGCCCTTCTGTGCTTGTAAGGGGAACAATTCCCCCACTCGCCCCAAATTTGTAGTCAGCTGGTGTCTTAGTCATCTAGTGCTGCTAAAACAGAAATACCACAAGTGGATGGCTTCAACAAAGAGGAATTTATTTCCTCACAGTAAAGTAGGCTGAAGGTCCAAATTCAGGGCATCACCTCCAGGGAGAAACCTTTCTCTCTCTGTCGGCCTTCTCATCAGTCTTCCCCTGGACTAAGAGCTTCTCCGTGCGGGGATCCTGGGTCCAAAGGACGCGCTCTGCTCCAGGTAATGTTTTCTTGGTAGTATGAGGTCCCCCTGTCTCTCTGCTTGCTTCTTTTATATCTCAAGAGATTGGGTCAAGACACAATCCAATCTTGTAGATTGAGGCCTGCCTCACTAACACAACTTGCGCCCATCCTCTCTCATTAACATCATAGAGGCAGAATTTACAACATATAGGAAAATCACACAACACTGGGAATCATGGCCCACCCAAATTGATACACACATTTTTGGGGGGCCATAATTCAATCCATGACAGTTGGCTACTAGATAATTTCAGTGGGAATTGAAATTTAGCAAGAGACTTAAAAACTATGTGTGTGAAATTTAGCAAGAGACACTCATGAACTTTTCCATCTTACCAATGCTTAGCGGAAATAACTTTTTAAACAGTTCCAAAGTTTCCCTACCTTGGATCCAATATTATATTCACTATAAAGCTCAAGAGAGTTGAGCCTTAAGAGTGATGCATTGGAGAACTGAACAGGTTGGTTGGGGAAACCACCATTTATATAGATGGGCATTAACTAAAGTTATCCAGCAGGAAAAAAAGAGGCACTTCCAACTCTATTCCCAGCTTCTGTTCACTTTAGAGGTTGCGATTGTTTTCCTATTCATCGGCTCGTTTAATTCTCCCCAAGCCTTGCTAAATAGGTATTATTAAAATTTACTGAGTCTCACAAGTTTAGTGACTGACCCAAGTTAACATGGAATTAAACATTCTTCCAGAGTCCATGGTTTTTTATGTGTATGTGTTTTTAGAAAGCAGCTGCAACCCCCCAGGGACTGCCTTAGAAATGAATATTCTTTAGTCAGGAGCTCTCGATAACTCTGAGATAGAAGCGCTATTCCAGAGTGAAAATATAGAACCTCTACAAGTCGCTCTTAGAATATTCTGTCTTGTGTAAGAAGTGCCTTAAACTGCGGTGCCTGGCATGACTAAGTGACTGCCACATGTCTAAATCAAACTCTTCCTTTTGCCCTGAGTTCCTGCTTCTGCTTTCAGAGTACTTTCACACACACATACCACCTCCCCTCACACACACACTTCGGGGGACAACTATGTAATTATGCTTATTTTTTTTATGATGCAAAAAAATGTTCTGTTATCAAAAAGAATACTTGTAATTGACATATAACAAAGTTGTGGTTCATCCTTGAGCAAGTGATAAGAATGTTCCAGAAAGAGAATGATGAGAACATCTCCCAAAAAGATGTTTATGTAAGAAACTGCTTGTGCAGTTTTCTCCCAGAAAGCCTGTGTAACTGATATTGTGAAAGGTTTACCTATGATTCATGTATAACCCCCAGCCTTCCCTATAAAAGCCCGTCTCCCCTTTCGGATTTGGTATTTTTCCCGTTAGCCCAGCTTCAGCTGTAACAAATTCTCAATAAAACTCTATCATTTCTCTCCTTATAGAGTTCTTGTTATTTTATACTTTTACAGTCTGTTACTTCTAATATTCTAAAGTAGTTTAAATTATACAACATAAATATAGCCATGTTTGAATCTTAAAAATAAGAGCTGAAGTTCCTGTACAAAAATGTAAATTACATTTTTCTTCAAATATTAAAATTTTATTTGTCACTGTATTAAATTACAAGAACAAATGGTTTCATTTTACTTTATTAATTTTTGTGGTAAATATATATATATCTCAAAATATTTGTTAATTCAACAATTTTTACATATATGCTTCAGAGACTTTGATTATCTTCATCATGTTGTACTACTTGGTTTCATTTTATTTTAATGAGCGAACTGGATTTTCTTTGTAGCGCTATAACATTTACTTATTTATTTTTATATTTTAAGCTAGGAAATAGGTTCCTGCATACCTGGTAGAAGACACTTTAGTATACCCTAAACCCATTGCCTTTTAGTTGATTCTGACTCATAACGACCCTATGGGACAGAGTAGAACTGCCCCATAGGGTTTCCAAGGAGAGGCTGAGAGATTCCAACTGTCGACCTTTTGGTTAGCAGCTGGAGTTCTTAACCACTGAGCCATCAGGAGCTCCACTTCAGTACACATCCCATATTAATCCTTACATTTAGGGTTAATCTGATTGCAGGGAAGTTCTGGAATGCAAGGAAGGGTTTAAGGACTAGCTACCTACAACTGGTAAATGCAAGGTTTTTCATTATGCAATGCGAAGTTTATTAAGTCAGTTTTCAATGTAGCTAAAAAACAAAAATTTAAAAAATGTGCATTACTATTTCATGGAAAATGGTGTGCACCTTTAAGTGAAAATATCTACTGCTGTCACAGCAGACAGGAAAGAATAAGGAGCGAATATTTATTGGACCTTTACAAAGCACCAGATACTTTGCCTCTTTCTTCACGTAAACCTTCTCAAAATCCTGTAAAGCAGGTATTTTACCAATTAGGTCGTGGAGGTCAGGACTGGAAAAGTAGATTTCCCTGGCACACATGCCCGGTAAGCGGCCGAGCGGAATGTACAGCTGGTTCAATGCACACTAAAGGCCATTCTCTGCCCACAGCACCACGCCGAAAGTCAGTGAGAAATCCAATTTAAGACCAATGTTTACATTTCAAAGTTTTGGGAAGAATGACCATGTAACAAATATTCTGTGATACTTGGATTTAAAACATGGTGTCCCATTTTCGGGTAGTGTGATCTGATTTTTGGTGTTCACTGTCCACAGAGCATGGATGAACTGTGTCAACCCATTGAGCAGACAGCTCAACCAAACAGCTGGCTGCCCAGTTTAACAATTTGCTTGATGGCCTCCTCTGTTTCCTATGTAACTGACTGGTTGTTTGAGTTATTTGGTCGGAGATCTTGCCAGGAAATCCCTGAGGTCTCACTTTAACTTTTCTAGAAGAAGCGAGGTAAAACTACTTTTAAACAAAATGAAGGCAGATCTGCAAAAGGATGTGGACTAGGGATATTGGAAACCGTTGGGGGTAGTTGTCAAAAATTTTAAGGAGGCCTTTGTAAAATGTCTGCAGTTCTGATGACTGAAGGCGTGCAATGTTGAGCTGTAAAAGCTTTAACTGGCTCGATTTGGTAGTCAAATAAACAGGAATGTGAGAATACTGAATTTCCAGAGAGAAAGTATAGGAAATGCCATGTTTTGTAGTATCGATGGTAAAAGATAATTTTTTGAGAGGTATTCAGTGCCTCTAATTTTTTTTAAAGCATTATTAATTCTAATTGAAATGCTTGCTAACTCTTCTGAGTTGCAGATTGTAATTGAAAAAACATGTCTCGATCAGCATTTTAGTTGAGAAAGAATATTCGTCTTTATACAAAAGTTGACTATTAGAGAAGTCCAAAATGGAAAACAAATGTCTTAAAACATATGCGTAATGGTGGAGGGTTTGGTTAAATTCCATTGAATGTGGGTTATTTCTATAGATTCAGAAGTATGCATTTTAAGTCCTAGTTTTTTTTTTTTTTTAAGAGTTGGCAAGCTGGTTGGCAAGCCTCTTCATCTTCCTATGCCTTGACTTTTTCTTTTCCTCAGCTGTAAAATAGAAATTCACTCATAACAGAGCATTTTGCTGGGTACTGGAAAGTTGAACAAGACATGGTCTCCACTCTCAAGATGCTTCCTGGAAGTGGGGGAGAGAAGCGTGTAAACACATGATTAAGTGACAGATGATTTACAGTAGGCATATGCCAGCTTTAAAATGTCAACAAAAGTGATAAAATGCAATGATATAAGTTTAATAAGAAATATGCAAAATACACATAAAAAATTTAACCCACCAAAAACCCACTGCCATCGAGTTGATGCCGACTCATAGTGACCCTATAGGACAGAGTAGAACTGCCCCATAGGGTTTCCAAGGAGGCCTGGTGGATTTAAACTGCCGACCTTTTGATTAGCAGCTGTAGCACTTAACCACTATGCCACCAGGGTTTCCTTCTAAAACCACAACAACAACAACAAAAATTAGACTTGAACAAACAAAAAAGTATCCCGTCTCCTTGTCTTGGACAATTGAACATCATAAAGATGGCAATTTTCCCTATATTATTACATAAATTTCACACTATCCCAATAAAAATTATTGTCTTTTTTTTTCTGGAGATAATCAAATTGATTCTCAACTTCATATGTGAAAATAACAATAATGACAACATAGTTAGAAAAACCCTGCAAATAAGAGAGGTTACTGGTCCTGCCACATTTAGAAACATACTATCAAGTCTTATTGAAAAAAAAAAAAAACTCTGGTACTGGCAAATAGACAGCCCAATGGAACAGTACAGAAAGTCCAGAAATAGTCCAGACTACATCAGGAAATTTTTTACATGATAAATGTAGCTTTTCAAACAAGTGGTGAGAGGAGATGGGCTTTTTAGTAAATGGTGATGAGAAAACTAAACAGCTATTAGGAAAAAGAAATGACCGGATCCATATCCCACACTACATGTATGAATAAACTCCAAATAGATCAGAATTCTAAGTGTAAGAAACAGTAATAATTGCATACAAAAAAAAACCCAAAAAACAAAAAACCAGTGCCTTCGAGTAGATTCCAACTCATAGAGACCCTATAGGCCAGGGTAGAACTGCCCCATAGAGTTTCCAAGGAGCGCCTGGCGGATTTGAACTGCCAACCCTTTGGTTAGCAGCTGTAGCACTTAACCACTACACCACAATTGCATACAAGTACTTTGGAAACCCTGGTGGTGTAGTGGTTAAGTGCTACAGCTGTTAACAAAGAGGTTGGCAGTTTGAATCCACCAGGCGCTCCTTGGAAACTCATGGGACAGTTCTACTCTGTCTACGAGTTGGAATCTCAACAGCAGTGAGTTTTCGGTTTTGGTACAAGTACTTAACATTTTTTTTTAAAGATAAATCCCTCTATATTCTGAGAGTGGGCAAAGTCCCACGAATACAACTACATAAAAATAAAGGGTTTTTTGAATAGTAGAAAACATTATAGTAAGATTCAAAAAAAAAAAAAAAAAGCAATCACAACTGGGAGAAAATATTTGTAACTATGTCACAGACAAAAGGCACATTTTCTTAACGTATGAAGGACTCTAAGAAAACAGAAGAAAAATGCTCAAAAAACAAAACAACCAAACAAAGATAAAACTGTAATAATGGGCAAAATAAATGGGTCATATGTAAATTTATTTAAAAAAAAGACCCTTAAGCATGCAGAAAAATGCTCTTCACTCAGAAGAAAAGCACCACCCAGTCTAACTTAACTGAAGCTTTAGAGTGTGTTTTAATACTCTCCCCTCATTGTTTTTATTAAAAAGAAAAAAAAAAAAAACTAAAGAAGCTTGAGATTTTTTGTGATGTTGGGTCCTCTTATCCAGGATCTTACTATGTATGCCATTCTATTTAAGTCTTAGTGTCATTCAAAATGTTTTCCTCATCAAGTCTTCAAAATGTCCCTGCTTTATTTGTTTCTAGGTATTTAATTTTTTTATTGGTCTTTTAAGTTGGGACTTTCTTTTCATTACATCCTTTTAACTGATCGTGCTTGGTAAATATGACAGTTATTAATTTATGTATACTAATTTTGAACCATTTTATATTATTTCATTACTTGTAGTACCTTTTCGTTGTTGTTGATTCACTCGGATTTTCCAGATGGTTGTTGTTACGTATCATTGAGTCGATTCCAACACATAGCAACCCCACAGGACAGAGTAGAACTGCCCTATAGGGTTTTCTAGGTTGAGATCTTTACGGGGGCAGATTGCCAAATCTTTTCTCCCACAAAGCGGCCAGTGGGTTCAAATCTTTGAGCAGCCAAGCACTTAACCATGACACCACCAGGGCTTCTTTTACCAGGTATACAATACTATAATCTGAAAATAGGAATGGTTTTATTTCCTCCAGTCCCTGTGTGGTGAAAATGGTTTAGAGATAGGCTACCGAACAAAGCGTTGTCAGCTTGGACCCATGTAGAGGTACCTCAGAAGAAAGGCCAGGTGAACTGTTTTCAGAAGGTCACAGCCATGGAAACTCAATAGAGTGCAATTCTACACTGAAAAACACGGGGTCGACAGGAGTTGGAATTGACTCATTGACAACTTTTTCCTTTAATGTTTATATTTATTCCTACTTTTACTTGGGTGTGTTTACCAAAAATGGAGTTTGAATTTTATCAAATGGCTCTTCTTCTTCTAGAGAAATTATTTTTTCTCTTCAGGCCAATTAAGAGGATGAGTTGTGTTAATACATTTCCTAATATTGAATTAGCCTAGGATTTCTGAACTATGTCACAATTGGTCATAATTCATTCTATCAACAGGCTGCTTGGAATTCTGTATCGACATTCCTAAGTGATACTGAACCATATTAAAAAAAAATCTTTAAAATCACTAAAATATTTGGTATCCCCTGGAATCAATTTTGGTATTTTTTATAAAGATGATTTTTTTTATTTTATACTTTAGAATTTGCAAAGAGTTAAGCAGCATAGACACTTCCAATTCTTTTATTTTGTACTGTTTTTGAGCATCGTTTCCCTTTATGTGATGAGCTTAGTTAAATCTAGTGCTGTTATAATAGAGATACAAGTTGATGGCTTTTACAAGCAAATTTATTCTCTCCCAGTCTAGGAGGCTAGAAGTCTGAATTCAGGGTGCCAACTCCAGGAGAAAGTTTTCTCTCTTTCAGGTTGTTTAGAAGAGTTTGGAAATTCAAACCAGTATGGATATTTTCTTTGCATTGTGGTCTGGGAATGTTGTCTGTAATATTTCTTATTGTAGCATAAAAGTTTTTTTTTTTTTTTTCCATATGGTTAATTTTGTGAACATTCTATGGATACTTGATAAGAACGGGCAGTCTAATTTCAGGGAACAATCTCAAAATAAACTGATCAGATTCATTTGATTATGTTTATATAGTGAATATACTTAAACTCTTGGCCCCTTGATCTGCCATGCACTGGGAGAGGTGGATTAATCTCTCCTTTTACAAGTAAATTCTGTCCATTTCTATTTTTACCCAATATAGTTTAGCTTGGTAAATACTGAACCTTTGTTAACAGGCCCATTGATAGGTATAACCAATGTGTCTTCATTTTAAATTCATTAAATTTAACATCATTTCAAGATGTTTCCTTGTCCTTCTTTGTGGTCAGTCTCCTGTGCTCAACCCCTGGTGGCTGGCAGTTATTGATCTGCTTTCCATCACTGTAATTTTCCCTTCTGTAGAATTTTATATAAGTGGGTTCACATTGTATGTATGTGGTCTTTTGTGTCTGACTTAGTGAAACAACTTTGAGACACGTTCATATTTTTGCATGTATCAGTAATCTCCTTTTATCGTGGAGCAGTGTTCCAGTGGGTGGATATAGCACAGCTTTTCATCCATCCCACAGCTGATGGCCATTCGGCTGGTTTCCAGCGTAGGGCTATTACGAATAAAGCCATTATGAACATCATACAAAACCTTGTGTGGACATGTATTTTTATTTTTCTTGGATAAATATCCAGGAATGAAATCTCTGGGCTATATGGTAAGTGTATAATTAACTTCATGAGAAACACCAAATTGTTTTGCAAACTGGCTGTACAATTCTGCGTGCCCGCAAGCAACGTAGGAGCAGTCCAGTTGCTATTATGTCCTCACGAACACTGGTAACCCAACCCACTGCCGTCGAGAGTGATGTTGGCAGTTGTCTTAATTTTAGCCAATCTGGAGGATGGGTAGTGGTATCTTATCCCCAGTTTCGATTTGTTTTTTTCCTAATGGCTAAAGATACTGAGCATCTTTTCATGTCCTCACTGGGCATTCATGTATTTTCACCGGTGACATGCCTTTTCAAATCTTTCATCCATTTTTCAATTGAGTTGTTGGTCTTCTTCTTGAGTTGTAACTGTCAGCTAGTTTTTCAATTTTTCCTTTAGTCTTTGTTATTCAGAGGTTTTATAACGATATGGATACATGTGATTTTCTTTGCGTTTATTCTGCTTGGGGTTCATAGTAATTCTTCTTTTTTCACAGAGAAAAAATTATAAAGATAACGTGAGGTCTGGATGATGCCGTCTTCCTCAAAAAAGTTTCTGCCTTTGATTGGGGCAGGCAGCTAGGCTTGGGACACTTGCAATGCCAGATTTCCTTAATTCAATCAGAAATTGAGGTAATGTGAATGAGGGCCTCAGCGTTTGTGAAACCCAGTTATTTCTGGTTTATTCTTCCTGCTAGGGCATAGTACTTACAGAGTGACCCTGGCAGGGTGTACAAGGGCCCTCCTAGCTTTATTTTTTTTCAATATAAAGATTAAAACATAAAATAGTTAAGAATGAAATATAGAAAATAAATTTGTAAGTTCAGGGCCAGAAAATATTTCTTTAAAAGCAGAAACTATAAAGGAAAAAATTCATACATCAGTATGGTTATAACTCATAAAGATATTCACAATGCAGATAACCCAGAAAGTACTGGATCCAGGTTATGTAAAGAAAACAGTAATAGTGGATAAAGCAATAGAAAAACGGGGAAAAATGATGAAAAGGGCTTCTATTTTTGCATGAATTAGTAGTCAATTTCTGATTAACACAGCAAGCAGTTTGTGCAAAGCACTTAAATATCCACAAATAAAAAAATAATAAATTTTGATATATTCACATACTGGAATACCACACAGCAGTGAAACTGAATAAACGAGGTCTACATATCAACATGCAAGAATCTCAGAAGTTTAAAACCGAATGCCAAAAGCAACTTGTAAATGAGTGAATTCAATGCATCATTTTTATAAGTTTAAAAGCATGCAAGACAATACCATATGGTGTTTAGGGATACATACATATATCATAAAAACTTAAACACACTGAATTAATAAACAGAGAGTTCAGGGTGATGATTACATTTGAGTTTGAAGGAAAGGGAGGTAAACTGGGAAGTGTTCTAAAAGTAGGATATAACTCTTACTGGGTGGGTCTTTTCTTCTTTTTCCATCTTAAATACTTTATAATAAATTAAAAAAAATTTTTGTTTTTACGTGTGCGTGTGTGTGTGTGTAAGACTATGAAGAATGTTTAAGTAGGATAAGAAGATGGAGAATGAGGAGGTACTACTTTTAAGAGGATCATTTTGGCTGCTGTGTTAAAGCAAGAGTTGAAGCAAGGAATTCAAATTGAAGGCTGTTCCAATAATCTAAGTGTGAGCTAATGGTGGCTTCTTTTATGGTGGCAGTGGAAAAGATAGAAAAAAAGGGTTGGGCTTGGTAAATACTTTGAATGTAAGGCCAAGAGAATTCATTGGTGGGTTTGACACAGGGTGTGAAAGAGAATAAAAAGAATCAAGATGGCGCCAGGGTTTTGTGGCCTAAGAAAATGGCTGAATAGAATTTCCAGTTATTGAGAGGGAATATTGGGAAAGTTTTATAGGAGGAGAAAGCATGAGGACAGGTTGTGTGTGAGATGCTATGTTCAACAGAGATGTCAAGTGAGTAGTTAGCCCTATGAGTCCGGAGTTTTGGGAAGAGGTTAAGGCAGCAGAGGTTAAGGTGGTTTTTCAACCTGCTTATAAGTCACAGGATATCTGCCTACTTTACAAAAAGAAAAACAAAACCAAGACATTGACTTAGCAAGTGTTTTAGAAACATTTATTTATGGACAACTAAACTATGTCACAACAAGTTGATTCTAATACCAGAAAACGACTATGGAAAAACATAACCCCATAAAGAAGTTAATAGATGTCACCTTTTTTTTTTAAATGCACAGTGGCTGAACTTCTTTGTAATCCCATATTTCTACTATAAATGTAAATATATATGTAATTTGAAGGCATAAAGATAATTTTTAAGGTTTCATATTCTAGTTAATAGCTACAATTCTAATCGTTCTTTAATGCCTAATTTAATAGCTGATTTTTTTCTTCTCTAATCACTTTGCAAACTGAAACGTATGAATCACCATTCAGGGCCCGACTCCTAAGATTCGCAAATCAAAACAAACACCATATTATAGGCAGATCCAAAATTTAGTGATGTTTGAAAACTAACAGGAAAAACCGTCACCATAAATTAGATGATATTGACTATTACATAGTCTATGTGATAAAAATTAGTACTAAGTATTTAAAGATATGTAAGTTAACCATCTACTTATATATAGGAAAAAAAAATCTTTTACATACTAGATTAAAAGTTTGTAGAATCAACAGAAGTATTTGGTTAAGCGTTCGGCTGCTAACCAAGAGGTCGGCAGTTCGAACCCACTAGCTACCTGCTCTGTAGGAGAATGTTGTGGCAGTCTGTTTCCGTAAAGATTTACAGCCTTGGAAACTCTATGGGACAGTTCTGCTCTGTCTTATAGGGTCACTGTGAGTCACAGTCAACTCGACAGCAATGGATTTGGTTTTAAACACTGCTTTTTTTTTTTTTTTTTTAACTGGCTAGCAATTCTGTTAGTGTAGATTCTTAGTGTAGTGGACTTTTTTTTTTTTTTAATTCTCAAAGAAGAGGAAAATAACAAACTTTAATTCATGGTTACATAGTTGGCTGGAAAAATGCCAGTTTGACCTCGGAGTTTTCCCTCCCACCAATCAAAATGTGAATCGGTTTTTGATATAACTATGATCTTGTCTCCAGCTTGAAAATTCAAATCTCCCGGCTGCTGTCCTCCAAAGGAATACAATGCTGTCACTTCTATAGATCGCTGGGAATTGCCTAAAATGAGAAAAAAAAGTATTTAAACTATTCACATTTTTTAGAGGAAATACTGGGAGTGCGTATATGTAAAATGTAAACTAGTCACTTCAGTGCTGGGTACGCTAAGCCAAATGACAGAGCTAATGACTTAGATGCCGGCAGAATTCACGGCATACATTTTGTTAAGTCTTCTTTTGATTATACATCACATTACTGAACTTACATTTTTCTCCTTTTGAAAGAGCAAATGTTTGTCAATAAGATTTCCCACATCTACACAAGCCCTGGTGCCGCAGTGGTTAAGAGACTGACTGCTCAAATCCACCACCGCTCCTTGGAAACCCCATGGGGCAGGTCTGCTGTGCTCTAGAGAGTCACTATGAGTAGGAATCGACTTGACAGCAGTGCGTTTGGTGTTGGGTTTCTACAAGTTAGACCTGCATAGTATTACATACTTAACCATGTATTTAGCAAATGTTTGTGCTTAAAATTACTTGAATTTTGAATAAGCTATAATATATAAATTTTTTTTTAATATTATTATTCACATTTTTCTCATTTAATAGAATAGCCATGATGGCTTCCACGAATTACAGCTACTGGAGAAAAGCTGGTACTTATGCCCATGATTGTATTCTATGAGATTAAATTCTAAAATCTTACTCTATAGTAATTGGTTTTAAGGATTCCAGCTCAGATACTTCCAGCTCAGATGTATTTTACTGTTACATTAGCTAATATTTATATTTCTTCTCCCCTGGTTTCATAGCTGTGTTCACATCTGTACCTATTTTAATCTTTTCTCTCAATATCTGATAGGCAATTTAGATGAGGACAATTTGAAACATATTTACATATGCTTAAAAAGTATTTCAACACAATGTGTGGAATTAAATGTATTGTTTTGAGAAAAATACTTCGAGAATTAAATGGCTAACATGAGTAAAAGACAGTAAAGATATGAACTGTGAAACATCATAAGAAATGTAAAGCAAACAGTCATTTTCTGTGTACTTACTTACATAAAAAAAACCAAACCCAAACCCAGTGCCATCGAGTCAATTCCAACACATAGCGACCCTATAGGACAGAGTAGAGCTGCCCCATAGAGTTTCCAAGGAGCGCCTGGCGGATTCGAACTGCCGACCCTTTGGTTAGCAGCTGTAGGACTTAACCACTACGCCACCAGGGTTTCCACTTACTTACATAGAGTTTAATATTTCCATGTTTCATAAAACTCCCTGCATAAATTTAGGCAATTAGATTCTTGTTACATGCATTTAAGTGTTAATAATGTAATTCTAAAATCAGTTACTCATTTGAACCCCTAATACTATAATATAAAAAAGAAAAACAAAAAAACCTGAACTTGGACTTTCAGTAGGAAATAAAAATAGTAAACATCTTAATTACAATCTAACTACATTGACAGAGTCACTGAATTTGTAGCTCACACAAGATGGTGCTACAGTTCTTTCTGTAAAGTGTGTGATATCTAGTTCTTTGAGTTCTTCTGAAGTAAAATCATCCTGATAATAACTAATATAACTGTATTAGAAATATTACTAGGGTAATTAAAAAAAAAAGTTTTTTACTTTTTTTTAATTAGTTTTTTCTATAATACAGAGAATTATGCATATTTCATATTATGTTTACTTTTAGCCTAATACTTTTAAGGAACAAGGTTAAAAGAATGTCATAAAAGAAAAACTGACATAGTCTGGAGATAATCAATGCAAGTTAAAGGACTGACAGTACGTAAAGGAAGAGTCATCATTAAATACTATGAAAATTAACTATGACACTAAACTGACATGGGGTACATACCACAGAGTACTCATACTGCTTTTCACTGTCATTAGATCAGAAGAACGTAAGTTATGTTACAGAAAAAATATCATTTCTGAAGATTATTCTCATCAATGATTCTATTTATGACACTACATATAAAGTTCAATCTTGACTAACCAAGCCTGATCAGTGAAAATACTCAGTTAACTCGATTCTTCCTCCCCCTCTTGTCTCCTCAGAAAGAAGCAAATGAAGGGTACGTGTGAATATGTGAGAATGTTCAGGAAGTCATCTTCATTTCAGCTGCCACAGACTTATACACTTGTAGCACTATTTACAAAGTCACAAATGACTAAGATCGAGGATTCTATCAATATATAGCAATCAATGTGTATATAAGAGCAGCTACTCTTTACTGAAACCAAACCAAAAACCCATTGCCGTCAAGTCGATTCTGACTCATGGCGACCCTACAGGAGAAGGCAGAACTGCCTCAAGGGTTTCCAAGGAGCGACTGCTGGGTTCAAGCTACTGAGCTTTGGGTTAGCAGCTGAACTCTTAACCACTACGCCACCAGGGTTTCCTCTTTACTGTAAAAGGCACTGTAACAAGCACTTTATATATGCTCAACTTATTTCACTTATTCATATTCTTTAAAGTGGGGAGAGTAACAGTAGCTCCCTCTGGAGCTGCTATTATTATCCCCATTTTAAAGAATATGAAACTGAGACTTAGGGATGTTAAGTAACTTGTGTAAGATCAGAGAGCTAGTAAGTGGCAGCGTGGAGGTTTGAACCTAAGGAGTTTATCTCCAGGCGCTCTTGATCACTATTGACATTATACTCATTCTCCGTAACCACACAAATGTTAATTTGTGCTCAACAGATTGAACTTATATTTTCAGAGCATTTTACCTTTGTCAGGCAAATTTTCAAAGAGAAGTAATATATCACCCTGGATCGCTGAGTTATCCGGGCTATACCAGTAGTATCTGATGTTGATGACCCTGGGCACTCGCTGATAACTGAATTAATCCTCACTGGTTTTAGGAATATATCTTACGATGAACAATTAGAGGAAGGAAGATATCAAGAACTAAAGAAGAGAAAGAGAAGACCGCATGCAGGTCTGATTTAGTTCCTGCCATCTGACAAACTAATGCTCACCAAAACAGGCGGTTGTCTAATTTCTTCTGAACTGCAGATTCCAAATGAAATAAGGGATAAAGCAGTCATGGGAAATATTTGGGTGTAAGGGCAAAATACGTGGTCTTGAGTTGCAATAGACAGCAAGTAGGTTACTTACTGCTGGGTTTGAGGAGGTCGATGTGGTATGCTTACTGGTAGAGCTACTGAAGAATGTGACTCAAGTGTGTGTTAACTACCTATTTCCTAACTCTGACCCAATGAATCAGACAGACTTATCCATCTAGTACCTGGGTAGTGCAAACAGCTAAGTGCATGGCTACTAACAGAAAGGTTGGTCGTTTGAGTCCACTCAGAGGCACCTTGAAAGAAAACTTGGCAATCAACTTATGAAATTTAACTGCCACTGACAACCCTATGGAGCACAGTTCTACTCTGACATACGTGAGGTCGCTAGGAGTCAGTCTACTCCATGACAGCAAACAGCTACCTGCATGGGGGCAGGGACTTCCGGGAGAATGACCGTGTTCTGAAGTAACAGTTCAAAGCTATGCCATTTCATGCCGTATTGTCAGCTGTCCCTTCCCCGGCCCCATAAATTCAAAGTTACTTAAAGTTCCTCTTTATTGAAAATAAATTTTCGTAAGGTGAAGTTTAATACCCAAAAAAGAACTCATTAAAAAAAAAAAGTTGACCAAGGAAACAAATCCTTTCATGAAGAAAGAATGTCTTGACGATCAGAAAGGAAACCTCATTGTTAGGCTAATCACAGAGCTCTACCCTCCTGAGTGATAAAAAAATACACACCCATTGCCCTCCTGTGCATTTCAACTCATAGCAACCCGACAGGATGGCTGCCCCACAGGGTTTCCAAGGAGCAAGCAGCTGGTGGATTCCAACCACCGACCTTTTGGTACGCCACAAGGGCTCCTTCTGAGGGATATATGCCTTTAAATTTTATCTGCCTGTGCTTAAAATAAATTTGAAGGATCTTTGAAACGATTGGACATTTTCACTGTAATATTCCAGTTTAATTCAAATAGAGGTTATTTAGCCAAATCAGCACTAAAGTTAACAAAAAACAGCTATATTACAATCAGCCTTCGGTGATTGGCAGCTGCCCTGAGGTTCTCAAATCAGCAAAGCAGGTCCAAGGGGAGCATCCCTGAAGTATTTTCACTTGCAGCGGCTTAATTTACTCTCTCACTGGAGCCTGCATAATGTAACCCATGTGCAGCCAACACTGCTGGCCCCATACTTATTTCAGAGAAGAATCTCAGCCTTTGGAAGGTCCACTTCAAGAAAGCAACCATAACTAAAGAACGCAGTCTTTGGTTTTGTTGAGCACTTTGTTGTTGTCCAACTGTAGTGACTGGTGGTTACCCTGATTCTGGCCGCTCAAGGTCCCCCACGTCACGTGCTGCCAATTCCTCAGAGATGGGAGGTCCACAGGTTTTGGGGACCATGATCCTGTGCAGGGATCGATGGTGAGCTAGCCAGACCCGGACAGCTCATGTAGACTGCTGGTTCTCAACCAGGGGCAGTTCTGCCCACCAGAGCAATGTCTGGAGATATTTGGTTGTCATAATTAGTGGGAAAAAACCCACTGCCATTGAGTCTATTCCAACTCAAAGTGACCCTGATAGAACCAGGTAGAACTGCCTCATAGAGTTCCAAGGCTGTAAATCTTTATGGAAGCAGACTGCCACATTCTCCTTCCATGGAGCTGCTGGTGGGTTTGAACGCCAGCCTTTCGCTTAGCAGCCGAGCGCTTAACCACTGTCCCAGCAAGGCTCCTTAATTGGGCGGAGGGTACTACTAAATATCCTACAAAGCATAGGTCAGGTCCCCACAATAAGGAATTATCTGGCCCAAAATGTCAATAGTGCCCAGGCTGAAAAATCCTGTGACAGAAAATTACCGTACGGATAATGAATGTTGGCATATTGAGGGCATGGACTTTCAATTACGAAAAAATGTTCCTTCAAGAGCCTATAGAGGGAGGTCCCAGAGATCAGACTGTGTAAGGCTCATCTCACTGAGAGGTCCAAGGAGTGTTTTGCTGGACTTTCCAAATGGTGCACAATGGAAGATCAGTGGGAAGGAGCTATGTGCAGCTTGGAGGATCACCATTATGGCTGACGGCCTGTGTGTAAAGCTGTGGATTATCTTCGTGGGTGTCCAACAAGCTTGAGAGCTAGCATGGTGGGAGGACTAAGTCCTCTGCTTAAATGAGTTTTCAAATTAAGTAAGGGTCAATCCCATGTACACTGGGACTTTTCTCTGGCAAGACTAGTCTGTGAGGATACAGAGAAGTCTTTGAGTAGTTTAACTGATTCCATAAGTGTTTTTTAAAAAATACAGTGATGTCAAGTAAGTTGTAGTTTAAAAATAGATTTTAAATCTTTCTTTTCATTTTTTTTCTCTAAAATATCATCTATGGAGGAAAGGATAAAAGAAATTAAAATTATTAATATTAACCTGGCATCTGCTAGGAAACCCGGGTGGCATAGTGGTTAAGAGCTATGGTTGTTAACCAAAAGGTCAGCAAGTTTGAATCCAGCAGGTGCTCCTTGGAAACTCTATGGGGTCCGTATGAGTTGGAATCGACTCAATGGCAACAGGTTCTTTCTTTTTTTGGTACCTACTAAGCATTTTGTCATTTTAACTCACTTCACTGTGCGTCGTGCATCTTATTGGGAGCAGGTGTGTTGCTATGACGCTGAACAGATTTCAGCAGAGCTTCCAGATTAACACAGACATGGTGATAGAGACCTGGCGATAGAGGCTCAGTGAGGATAGAGACCCAGTGAGTGATAGAGACCCGGTGAGTGATAGAGACCCGGTGAGTGATAAAGACCCGGTGATCCACTTCTGAAAATGAACAGCCTATGGCTCCCAAAGGTCCAATCCACAACCAGTCATGGCAATGGCATAGGGCTGGGCAGACATTTGTTTTGCTGTGCGTGGGGTTGCCATGAGTTGGGCTGACTCCATGACAGTTAATAACAACAACAACATAAAAACCAACCAACCAACCAACCATGGGTAGATGACTATCTTCAGATGACACAGCTCTTAAAATATTGGGATTTAAATCTGAGTCTTTGACTTCGGAACACACTTAGTGTTTTGCTATTTATCATTAAGCATTTTCCCTTGGTGCTATTTATGAGCTATTTCTAATATTTATTAGGCACCTAGGCTACAGGTCAAACTTTAGAAAATCATAACCTGAGAAATGGGAACTCTACTTCCCAATTTAACATCACAAGGTCATTCTTTTGGGAATGCTCAGCCTTTGTTCTGTTGTAGCTAACTTCCTCCCCTCTGCGCCCCTCCCTGACAACTTCAGAACCTCCACTGACCCTGTGAAGTTTAAGAACCTCTTCATCTGCTAGATACCTGTACCAGTACCAGCTGCCCTCAAGTCAATCCTGACTCACTGGGACTGCATACGTGTCACAGTAGAACCGTGCTCTACAGAGTCCTCGATGGCTGATTTTTTGGAGTCCATCACCAGGCCTTTCTTTCAAGGTACCTCTAGAACTGGGTTCTGGGTTCTAGGTAGACTTGAACCTCCAACCTTTCAGTCAGTAGCCCAGAGACTCCTTTATTGCTAGATACCTAAGTGTAAACCTAATCCTAACAATCTTTAAAAATAGAAAAACAGAAATATAAAAGTCTAGGTGTTTGTGCTACTTTGAGATAAACAGTTATATCTTAGCTACTTTTACTACTAAAAGACATGCACCCTAAGGTCAAACTTTTGACAATGTCAATAATCTTTAACATGGCCTTGAACCACAAAGAGTGAATGAATGAATGAATAAATAAATAGCCCTCTTAGAACTTTCTAATGAATCCCAGTGCATGTAAGACTGTAAGCACAAGCCTTGTTCCACAGTTGAGGCCTGAGGCATCATATTAACTCTGTACACACACTCTATCCTTTGCACTTCTCGGGCCCCCTCAGAAGAGAGAGAACCATCAGGGAAAAGACTGCCAGAAGCAGGCTCCACGACAAGAGGCCAGAGCTTAAAGCAAGAAAACAGACAGAAACCCTAAATCCATCAAGAAAAGGTTGACTTCTGCTCAGTGGACTCTGTTAACGTTTCAAAATATTTTTATCTTCCTGATAGAAATTCTTAAAAAGTATTTGGGTGCCTAATTATCTCGACGTCTTATTTACATGGAATGGTTAATTCTCTAACACATTTATTAAGCCAGTAATGTAAAGCTTTGCAATCCCGTTGGCATAACTACCCCATGTGAAAAAATGCATATGATGCTGTATTACTGCTTAACCTCTCCTCCACTGGTGTCCCATTCACATTTCTAAACAATTTCTTCATCCTTTCAAAGAACGTCTTCGAAGGAATGTTGGAATAAGACAGGTTGAAAGTAGATTTTTATGACAGGAAATCCTATTAAGTTTTATGACGTGGTTCCCAGTAACAGTAAAGCACTTGAATGTGAAAAATAAAAGAAAAATAATTCCTTAAAAATATAAAATTCATGGGGCTAAAAACCAGAAAAAAATACAATAAGAATTAAGTTGTAATTTAAAATTAAACTTTGGTATTCTATTCCTTTTAGACGTTCAGAAGCTTCTAAGCAACTAGTCTTTAAAAGATCACATGAGCATCAACCAACAATTTGCATCCTGGTTCCCCAGGAGTGCACAGCATTCAGTCCTTGAGGTCTGCCTGGCTCAAGTGCTCCTTATGCCTGTAACTGTACCCCTTAAACTTCCATAATCATTCTCGTTTATCTCAAATTAAAAGTCAGCAAGAGAACAAAAGCATAGCGGTTTTTTTTTTTTTTTTTTTTTTAATGAAATACTGTTCAAAATAATTTGGATGTCCTACAAATCAAAGAAGAGGTACTGAACATTTTTTTTTTTCCCAGAGATTTTTATGTAGTGGTAGCTAACCAGAAAGAAGGTCAGCAGCTTAAAGCAACTAGCTGCTCCTTGGAAACCCAGTGAGGCAGTTCTAGTGTGTCTGACGTAAAGTCATTATGAGTTGGAATTGATTCCATGGCAATGGGATTGGGTTTTCTGTTATTAGGTTAATTAGAAAGTTTGTGATTTTAAGATAAATATAAACTATTTTTAAGATAGAGACATTTTTATTTACCAGTATCCTCATGATAGCTGGGAAGTTCAGGATAGAGCTTATATTCATTTCTGTCACCTGGAAAAAAGTGGAGGGCAGGGAGGGCAAGCTTATTAATACATAGTATATAACAGATATAAAAACACCAAGTCATGTACTTGTTAAACAAATATTTTAAATTACTCTAATTGACAGAAAGAGTTATCTGATGATGGTTTAAATCCAGAGGTACGTATGGTAATACACTAAATATAAAGCAGATGATAAATATAAAGAAATGACACAGAAGTACACAAGCTATAACTCACGGCCTGTTAAGTGCACATGTACGGAAAACACAGAAACATCTCTTAACAAAAAAATAATCATAAAATGACCTGATTTTAAAACAAACGTGTAACTCCCAAATCAGTGATTTTCTAAACGATTTTGCTTGAAATTAATATAGTTTTTAAAGCAGCAGGTATTCAACTATAAAAGCATTCTTGGGTAGTGGAAACAGCTGATCGCTCGGCTACGAACCAGAAGGTTGGTGGTTTGAATCCACCCGGAAGCACTGCGAAAGAAAGGCCTGGTGAAAGGTCACGGCCGTTGAGAAGTTATGGGGCACAGTTCTATTCTGAAACACAGGGTGTTACCACGAGTCAGAGTGAACTCAGTGGCACAGGTTTTTGGTTTTTAACATGCAAATTGTTTAATATAAGTTTAAACAGTAATAAGGGGTATACGTTTTAGCCTATTTCAAATATCAATTACTTAAATAATATATCTCTCTTTTAAATATATCTAAAAGAATCTGTATATTCCAGTGATCTAAAATCCATCATCCATTAAGAAAACCAACAAGCTATTTTTTAATAGTCAGAAATTATATAGTGTTCATTTTTAATGTTCAAATCATATCTGCATTCCACTTGCCCCAAAGATATTATACTAATGTATTAATATTTTTTTATTATTAATATTATATTTTTGCAGGTAATAGTTTCTGCAACAAAAATTTGGACATAAATTTGTGTTTGCATTTTTAATAAGCACAAATCTCTATTAAAACCTTCATAATTAAGTTACAATTATAAACATTATTGGACACAATAAATCAAAATCTTAAATGCATTATGAATTTGATAACTTACTAAACATAAACGGTAAAATTTTATTTGAAATACATCTCTTAACAGACATATGAGATGTTTTAAAAATATCTGGTGTATGTTGTTGTTGTTGTTAGTTGTCTCCAGTCAATTCTGACTCATGGTGACCCATGTGTGCGGAGTACTGCTCCACAGAGTTTTCAAAGATGTGAACTTTCAGAAGCAGATCGCCAGCCTGTCTTCCAAGGCACCTTGGGTGGGTTTGAACCGCCAACCTTTTGGTTAATAGTCTAGTGCTTAAGAGTCTGTGCTGTTCACATGTACAGAATGACTACTGCTTACTGCTAGAATGACGTATAATCCAGGTAAAATTTTATTTTGGCTTTCTTTTTTGTAGATATAGGTGCTAAGAAAGCTAATTTTTATACAAACTAGAGAGTACTAGAAAGAGTTTTGTTACACAAATATCATTTAATTCGTTTATATTCTTTCTAAGATACAAAAAAAAAAAAATTGCCCAGTCAATTCTGAATCATAGTGACCCTACAGGACAGAGTGGAACTGTCCCACAGGGTTTGTAAGGAGCAGCTGGTGAACTCAAACTGCTGATGTTTTCGTTAGCACAGCAGCCTGAGCTTGTAACTACTCTGCCACCAGGGCTCCTCCTTCTGAGAAAGAGATTAAAAAAAACAAAATCATAGTGAACTATCACCAAAACAACAATACAATTTATAAAATAATATTACAATTAAATTTTTTTGTTTCAGTGATAGATAACAATGATTTTACAATAATTAACATATAATTACCATAATATCACTGGTATTATTATAAACGCCAATGAAAATTCCATTAGGTCCTTCTTCGGTTTCATTGAAAGCAAAGGGAAATCACCTGACTTACAAAAGGATCTGCTGCTCAGACCATTCATGAACTCTACGCCAATATCAACAAAATCTCTCTTCCAAAATGCATCACCATTCTTACAGTTTGGGGGCAGTGAAGCAGTAAGATTCAGAATAGTTCACCAAAAATGAAGGCAGCTGCTGTCCAGTCAGTTCTGACTTACAGAGCCCCCGTGTGTCAGGGGAGAACTGTGCCCCACAGGGTTTTCACCAGCTGATTTTTCAGAAATAGATCACCAAGTCTTCCTTCCGAGGCACCTCTGGGTGGACTCGAACTACCAGCTTTTTTTTCAATAGCCAAGTGTGTTAACCGTTTGTACCACCCAGGGATTCCCAAGATGGTTTAGGAGTTTACTTTTCTTTTTAAAGTGGGAAAAGAGCAACTGTGAAAAGAGAAAAGACAGAGAGGATGGTCTGCATGTGATGTTCTCAGTTGGATCAAAGAATATGTCTTGGAGCTGAAAATTTGAGATTGTATCTCTTAAATTATCTGTGCCCAAATATCCTTTGGCAGTCTCTGCATACCCCTGAAGATAGGTACACACCAGTCTGAAGACCACTGACCTAAGAAGTTTATGAAGGTAAGACTATTGCAATAAACATTGCCAGTGGTGAGGAAGAGGAATAAAAATATGTGAAGACAATCTCTTTTAAAAAACCAAACTGACTAGGAGAAAAGAGATTTTGGATACATGAACTGATAAAAGAAAAACAAAATATGCGTAAATTAACAGATTTTCTCAACTATAACAATCAAATCAGCACTCTCAAACAGAAATAGAAAAGTACTTTCCATTTACCAGAGCAAACCAAGAATACAAAGTACTTAGAAATAAATTTAACAATAAAGGCACAGAAACTATTAACTCTTATTAGAGTACATAAAATAGTTCAAGAAATAAAAAGCATAAAATGGGAAGATTATTAAACTAATTAATACTTGTAATATTATTGCAACTAGTAACAAAAAATTACAAAATTAAATATAAGCTCATGATATTATCTTAACCAAAATCACATATTGGGGGAGGAGGAAAGAATGGATAAAATGATCGTATATGAAGAAGATTATTATACTAATAAATTAATTAATACATGTAATGCGGTTGCAATTTGGAACCCAAAATTAATATAAGCACATGATATTATCTTAACTAAGATCACATATTGGAGGTGGAGGACAGAATAGATAAAATGATCTTAAACTATAGGAAGAATGAGTGTCCAGTGATCGTGAGAATACCAGATAAATTAAAGACTTGACTATAAAAATATATATATATTGCAAGAAAAATTAAGGGGACTGTGGATAAAATCTGGAGGAATACCTTTTTAACCATGTTTAAAAAAATAAACTATTAAAAAACATGCTAGATAACTTTTGACATAAAATTCTTTTATATAATAAAGTATACAGGAAAAAAAGATCAGTAGGCAAGTGATACACATAAAAAGAAGCTGTAACCCAAATGTCATGCAAAGCCCTTAATCTACAAAGTGCTCCCATAAGTCAAGAAGGCAATAAGTATATCAATGGAAAAAACGGACTAACAATGAAGAGATTTTTTTCCGAGAAGGTCAAATCCCAAACACCAGAAAATGTATGAAGAGATATTCAAATTGACTAATAAATAAAGGAAAACACAAGCCAGTTAACAAGGAGATATACCCAGCCCTCAGACTGACAAATACTTTAAAATGCCTTATCATCAATCGTGGTGGAAAATATGAAAAGCTACCCACATATATAGCTGGTGACACTCTGCAGTAGCAAAAACTTTTTAAAAAGCAATCTATTGTTACACCTATTAAAAATTTAAAAATGTATCCTTTGATCCATCATGTTCACTTCTGACAATCTATCTCAAAAAAATAAAAGCTCCAGTATACAGAGACATGAATTTAGGAGTATGTTAACTGTGGCACCGTTAGAACAGCAGGCCCTGCTGGCACCGTGGCTAAAGCAATCGTCTGCTAACTGAAAGGTCAGCGGTTTGAAACCACCAGCGGCTCCGCGGGAGAAATATGTGGCAGTCTGCTTCCATAGGATTTACAGGCTCGCAAGCCCTATGGGGTTGTTGCTATGAGCGGTAACAGCTGGTCAGGGCAAAAACCTGAAATACAGTTAATACCCATCAGTAGGAGAATGGCTGAACAAAATATGGCACAGCCACGTCACGGATTAAGCAGCCGTTAAAAAACAAACAAACCCATAGCCACTGAGTCCATTCCAACTCACAGCGACCCCACAGGACAGAGCAGAACTGCCCCGCAGGGTTTCCAAGGAGCGGCTGGTGGATTCCACCTGCCGACCTTTTGGTTAGCAGCCACATCTCACCGTAGCTCTTAACCACTGCACCCCAGCAGCCGTTAGAAAGAATTAATCAGAGCTATTTATTTATTTTTTTTTATACCAGTTGACTCAGAGATTTCCATAAGGTATTTTGAGGTCGGAGAAAAAAGACATATTAAAGCATAAATAATATGTCAGCATTTTGTAAAGCAATAACAAAATGTTCTGTCTGTGTATGCGTATGTACTTTTATATGTGTAGGACATTTTACGGTGCTAAGATGGGTTTCCTTGAAAGAGGATGGAAGAGGGTTTTGATGAAAGTTAACCAAAACCAAGCCAGTTGCCGCTGAGTCTGTTCCAACTAAGGCGACTCCTTTTGTGTCAGTATAGCTGTCCTTCGTGGGATTCTCAATACCTGATTTTTTGGAAGTAGGTCTCCAGGCCTTTCTTCCATGGCACTGCTGGGTGGCTTTGAACCTCCAACCTCCTGGCTGGTAGTACCACCCAGGAATTCAAATGACAGTTTAGAGGAAAAATGGGAAAAGGACCAAAAAAAGAAAGGAAAAAAAAGCACTTAAATGAACCACACACGCCTCTATATGAAATTACATACATATGGGAACATATGGAAAGAACTTAAAGATTTAGCTTTTTTTTTTTTTTAATTAAGAACTTAGGAACAGATCAGATTTGAAATACAAAAGGTTAAAAAATGGTTATCAATTTTAAATGATTCCTTTTATTGAATAAAAAAACTGGTGCTTAAACCTTGGGATGATGTGTGAGAAAAGATGGATGGTATGCAGAAAAAAACAAACAAACAAAAAACCACCTAGGGACCTAGCAACAAATAACGAAACTGCAAAAGTCCCGGAAGAACCCTAAGAGCATGGCCCCTGGACACTATTTCAGCTCAGTAATGAGGTCACTCCTGAGGTTCACCCTTCAGCCAACGACTGAACAGGCCCATGGAACAACACAAGACTAAAGGGGAAAACCAGCCCTGGGGCAGGGACTGGAAGGCAGGAGTGAACAGGTAAGCTGGTAATAGGGAACCCAGGATTGAGAAGGGAGAATGTTGACATGTCGTGGGGTTGTTAACCAATGTCATACAACAGTGTATGTACTAACTGTTTGATGAGAAACTAGTTTGTTCTGTAAATCTTCATCTAAAGTACAATAAAAAAAAAAAGTCTAGGAAGAAGGAGCGGCGGCTTCACACGGATATACAGTGAGTAGAGCTGGTGTGAAGGTAAACTGGTAATGAGAAGCAGACACTACTCACAGGACAACTGCCCACTGTGTAAACGGGGACACCACAGTCTGTCTCCACAAGAAAGCTTTCAGGAGAAGGTAACAGATCATGGTGGGAAACGGTAAATCTGAGGTTGGTGGAGTCAAGAATCTTGGTGACGCTGTGATATGCAGGTTTTACAATGCTTGCTCAAAGGGAATACGCAACCTTTCAAGTTTTTCTACTGTTAAATGAAGGCAATCCCTTAAGGTAAGGTACAGTCATTTTTTAATCTACACTGATGAGGAACTGATGCTAAAAGGATTAATGAAGCACTTTTTTTTTGTTGTTGTTTAATATACGCATGATACAGGTATCTTATCCTGTTAGTGAGGAAACTTTAGAAATGTTATGTATTCTAAAACATGTGCATAGGTCAAATTTAATATAATCGTGGACATCTAAAATAAAAATAGACTCAGCGTTCACTTAACATTACTCATTGGAGATATGGGTCTTAGCAAATTAATCCCCTTCTCATGAATAAGAAATAGACTATCCCTATGGGAAGAAGAATGCAGCACCCCAAGAGAAGAGAACACAGCAGGGAAGGACAATAAAGAAAATATGTCTAGTTCCTGGAGAGCTCCTTGGGAGGGAAATTTAGACGAGCTAAAGGTATAGCCAGAATTCGATATGAGAGACCTGGGCAGGACAACTGGGAAAATGGATACAAAAAGATGAAGGAGGAGGGTGACAACAAACTTCCATGAAAGTGAAATAACCTCCCAGCTCTCTGAAGCACTTCAGTATTTTTACTGCTTCTCTCAGAATTTATCACACACTTCCTTCCATTACTGTAGTTAATTACATCATGTGTAATTTCTCTCGTATTAGATTGAAAGCCCTTGAAAGGCAAGTTCTAAGATTCATCTTTGTCCTCTCAAAAGCCATAGCACAGTGTTTCTTGTACGCTGTTGTTGTGTTAGGTACTGACTCATAGCGACCCCATGTACAAGAGAATGAAACACTGCTGGGTCCTGTACCATCCTCACAGCTGTTGCTATGCTTGAGCCCATTGTTACAGCCACTGTATCAGTCCATCTCATTGAGGGTCTTCCTCTTTTTCGCTGATCCTCTACTTTACCAAGCATGATGTCCTTCTCTAGACACTGGTCCCTCCTGATAACATGGCCAAAGTACTTGAGACAAAATCTCGTCATCCTTGCTCCTAAGGAGCATTCTGGCTGTACTTCTTCCAAGACAGATGTGTTCATTTTTCTGGCAGTCCAGGGTATATTCGATATTCTTTGCCAACACCATAATTCAAAGGCATCAGTTCTTCAGTCTTCCTTATTCATTGTTCAGCTTTATAAATTTAGTCTACTTTTAAAATCTTTTCAAGAAGCCTGTGAGTGGCCATCTAAGATACTCCACTAGTCTCATCCTTTCGGGAGCAAGGGAGAATGAAGAAAACTAAAGACACAAGGGAAATATTAGTCCAAAGGACTGATGGACCACAACTACCACAGCCTCCACCAGTCTGAGTCTGGTACAACTAGATGGTGCCCGGCTACCACCACTGACTGCTCTGACAGGGATCACAATAGAGGGTCTCAGACAGAGCTGGAGAAAAATGTAGAACAAAATCCTAACTCACAAAAAAAGACTGGACTTACTGGCCTGACAGAGACTAGAGAAACCCTGAGAGTATGGCTCCCAGAAACCCCTGTGGCCCAGTAATAATGTCACTCCTGAGGTTCACCCTTCAGCCAAAGATTAGGCGGGCCCATAAAACAAAATGAGACTAAAGGGGCACAGCAGCCCAGGGGCAAGGGCTAGAAGGCACGAGGGGACAGGAAAGCTGGTAATAGGGAACCCAAGGTCGAGAAGGGAGAGTGCTGACATGTCGTGGGGTTGCTAACCAATGGCATAAAACAGTATGTGTACTGACTGTTAATGTGAAGCTAGTTTGTTCTGTAAACCTTCAACTAAGTACAATAAAAAAGTAGGTAAGTAGGAAAAAAGTATTCTTTATGAAATCCTCAGCTTCCAGAAATGAACTTAAATATGATGATTTAAGAAAAATATGCTTATTTTGTTCTCATTTCAAGTCAGCAGGATAACATTCTTTGCAAGGAATGACAAAGAAGATTTTAAAAAAATACTATAAAGATAAATCTTTTTGTAAATTGAAGAAAGCATCTTATGAATGAGAACAGGCATTTCATAGACACGGCAATGAGAATCTGTCTTATGCATTTAGAAGCCAAGCATTTATTTTTCTCTCTTAAGTATTCATTTGCTATACTATTTAACTCTAACAGAGTAGCTTGATTTCTTAACAATACTATTTAATAGTTATTTAATTATAACTATTTGAATTACAATAAAAATATTTACTTTGAGAGCCAACATTCAGCTGGACTGTTACAGATGATGGCTGTGGCCTTGGCAATGGTTTTGGAGGTAATTCTCTGGCCTGGGAGGAACAAAAAAAGAAAAAAAAAATTATGTAATTTTAATTTTAACTCTTTTTACTTAGGAGCATATAAAGTGCCACCCCCCCCCACCCCCCACTTTAGGCCCATATTTAACTGAGTTAGAGGAAGAAAAAATGCAGACATAGGCAAGGGCTAAGCTCTTTTGATAACTGGAAGCTGACCTCTCCCAGACACTTCCAACAATCCATGCTAGATTTTGGGGGAATTTCAGGTACAATGATATGGTGATTGGTTTAGCAATTCCTGGGAGAGACAAGGAAAAATTTGAACTCTTAATGCTTCAGTTTTCATTCTGCGCAACAGTAATCAAGCCAACTTGAAAGAATGTTGTGGAAATAGAGTCATGCACACAAAACCCTTGGTGCTTAGAGCCTGATATACAGTGGATACTCAGTATTAAAAAAATTAGTGGCTATTATTGATATTATTAGGATATAATAATACAAAGTACTATCCTTTGAGAAATGTGGATGTGGAAAACAAACCATATCTCTCCTTGAAATTTTATAGATGAATGGCAAGGTTGTATGACATTTTCACAAGAAAATTACATAAATGATACCAAGGGAAGTTTAGCAAGTTATTAGGAACTCGGTATCAAGTGACAGAATATTCTGCATAAAGAAACTTCCTGTGACGATTGAGAGAAATATAAAAAGCAAAGGTTACAGAAGCCTTCATCTGTTCTCTTACTGCTTTTCTTGCGTTAATTTGTTGTCCTTCATTTTCATACTTTTCCGTAAAGGAATCGAGAATTTCATAAAGATCTTCTGCTTGTGCAGGCTGTGGCATATCTCCAAATAAAATGTCATAAGCTCGGATATCTTGACAATAAAATCTATTGAGAAATATCAGATTGAGGACATTTCTTTTATAGATATAAGATCTTCGCTAGCATTGAATATAAGATATATATGTATGTATATACACAAAAACATAATCTCTACCACTCTTCAAATGCTAACTACAGCTCATATCCCATGTTTGATCCTATATCCACCCTTTCAAGCTCACCCGTAGAGGCAACCATCATAAATAGTCTGCTATATGTCCTTTCTCTATTAATATGAAAGGTACATCCACACGTACATATAAATATCTATTCATATATATACATTTATACATATAAACACTTATATAAATATACATACAAGTACATACATTTTTATAGATTTTTTATTTTTTAAGTTTTATACAAAAATGGCATCTATACCATTTCATATCTATTCTCTAACTTATATTTCTCAAATCAATAAAACCAGAAGTAAAAATGTATCTCTTGATTTTAAGAAATGAAGAATCCAGCAAACTTTTCTTTTTCCCCATTCTTCCTAATATTGAGTATTATCAAATGTGCTATGAAATTCTCGAGCACACTGATGTGGCAAGACTGTGCATTCCCAGAGGGCTGGGCTTGCTGGGCTGTGAATGGTAAAGCATGTGTCAACCACCAACTCTGTCAGTTCTAACCAAACAACCGTTCTAGCGCTCTGGAAATCAGTGGCATTTCTTCCAGGTTCTGGAAATAGTTCAGTCAGTATTACTTTTTTAATCTTCTTCTCAATTTTCATTTGGAAGAGTGGCTTTGGGAAAAAATAGCCAGATGCCAGTTTAAAGTGGAAGCTCCCCTTTGCCTCTCGGAATATTTTCAAATCTTTTTTTTTTTAATCAAGATTGGTCTCTATTTGACATGGAGGAAAGACTAAGGCACAGTGCAATAACGGTAAACCTTTCATAGTGAGCAATATCTTGATTGCCCCACACGTTATAACTCGCTGCCCTCCACTAACGTCTGAGAAGTACACTTCCTACAATGCAGTCAACTAGTGGAATATTATGTAGTCATTAACACGTGCTTATATTCCTTATGTAATAATGCTAAGTGAAAAAACAGAATTCATAATTGAATATATATTAAAATTATGATCATGTATGGACAAAAAAAGAAAAACTATGCTTAGAAAAATGTTTGGAAAGTAGTTGATCAAAATGTAAACAGTGATAGTCTTAAAGGTGTAGAATATACTTTCTTTCTCTTCATGTTTTCTAACTTTTCTATAATAATAAAAAAATTTTTTTTAAAGTTTAAATAAAGAAATATAAAAGGTTGCATATTGTTGTTTTGAAATAATATATACATACACGCTCTGTAAACTCTTAAAAAAAACAGATAAAATCATTTTTGGTTTCAACTTACTTTCGATTAGTTTCCTTCCTTTCAATCAAACAGCTGCCTTCTAAAGATATGCCCGCAAACAGTCCTCTTGATTTACAGTACGTAAAGACAGCAGCAGAGCTTCTTAAGGCCACATTTCCTTCCAAATTCCTACAGAACAGAAGACAGCACAGAGCCATGAGAGACTCTAAAACCTAAAGATGCCTGTTTGAATTGCACTGTACTTTTAACCCAAAATAATGACCTTGTTCTGCACTTAGTTCAATTATTTTTCTATGTTTTATTTCATGTTAGCCTCATCGGGGTGTGCTCTAGAGGAAAAGCAGGATATGAGCAGGGATATGTTTTATAAAATAATTATAGAAGGATGTAAGGGAGAATTGTATAACAGAAAAAAAATAAATGTAAAGCTGATATTTTCCAACCAGACCTTCCTTTTCTAAAACAGAGAACTATACTTAAGAATACTGACGGGTGTGGATTCTTATCATACTGAGTATTTTCACACAACCAAGAAACTTTTTTAGATGACTTTACTGCGTAACTGCTGTAAATGGTCTGGGTTTAAAGCATTTCTACATTCTTGCAATAACCCAAGAATAGTCCCTCTTTGATAGAGAAGGAAAACAGACTTTAAACATTGCAAGCATCACTCAAGTAAAATACTTCCATTTTAATTTTTCATGATTTAGTTGGAGAAAACTTTGTTTCCTGACCAATCCTGTATTTAATCAGTTAATAAAATTTGACTTGTCTTGGCTCCCTCAATGCTTGAAGGCAGATTGTATGTTCAATTCCAGCAGGTACGACGGCCTGTGTTTCTGAAATACTTTGTTTTTGTATGTCCTAGTTTCGAATTTGCTAATTCTATTATACTTTTTATATACTTATTCATAAATGACATCAAATCCTCTCGGAGTAGGCAAGTATGTAAACCATAAATTTGTTTCATTTAATTCAAGCTTCCTGAGGAAAAAACAATACACAGTGCTTAAACCTTCTTACGGTACTCACCTTCCCAACGGCCCAACTGCCACAGTGAAATTCCCGCCAAGCGTTAAGTTACCACCTTTTGCAAAAGCTTCTACTGCTCTATCATAATTCAAAATTATTACCAAATCCGAGACCTAAAATGCAGAAACCCAATTATTTAAAGATAATTATATCTAAGTATCACCATATATGTTGATTAAAATTCAAATATACCATATCTGAATGTATATATATATAAACCCATTGCCACAAGAATTTCATTGTAGACAGAGAAATAATACGAAAAAACAGCCATATTTTTATTTTGACCTGAGGATGCCACAGGTAGTCACAACAAATAACTTTTGAGCATTTACTATGTACCACATGGTCATTTTTTACATGCATTTTCTCCTTTAATCTTCTCAACATCCTTGTGATGTAGCTGGTGATTCTGAGGTTTAGCGACATCAAGTAAACTGTCATGAATGATAACTAGAAACAGGTGAATGGAGATAGGCGAGAAGGATCAAAAGTGGCCCTTGACCTCTTCAAACTAAACAAGAAAGCTGAATCCAAAGAACATGGCGCTAGAAATAAGCACATAAGGTCAAGGAACTATGGGGGCAAAGGACCCTAACGATACTTTGCACGTTTATGTGTCGTGTCAAAGCCATGTGCCCACTACGAGTAAACTGCACACTGCAAGACTATTCCAGTTCGAAATACCTGGAAGAAAATCAGTTGCCATGAGTTGAGGCCTACTTTTCAAGAAAAAAACAAAAACCAGAATGAGGTTCAACAGAATCCTCAAGACCGTCAACACGGAGAAAGCATTTGTCCCTCAATTTCACCACCTCGATGGTAAAGCTCAACTCAGAACTGAAAAATAGAATTGGTAATAATAGAGTCCTTCAAAGGATCCATCCAAATGAGCACGGGCAAGAGCAAGGGCCCTGAGGTCCCAGAGACCTGAGCTTCAATCTCAACTCCACTTCTCAACAGCTGTGTGACCATGGGTATTTTATCTAGCCTTTGGATCTCTGATCTTTTTATATTTAAAAATATGCATAATAGGATCTACCTTGTAGAACTATTGGGAGGATCAGCTATATGTGTCAAGTGTATCTAGAAAATAGAAGGTAAAATGAGATGGTCCTAAAAATTTGGGCTCAAAATTGAAATTATCTGGGTGTGGATTCCAATTCTGCCACTTACTTGTGCTGGCAAAAGACTGAACCAGTCTACGTCTCAGTTTCCTCCTTTGTAAACTGGATATAATAATAGCAACCACAATTTATAGGGTTTTTAGGATGAATTGAAATCATTTGCAAAGCCTGACATATAGTAAGCTCTCAATAAGTTTTAGCTATGGTTAATACTATATAGTAGGTTATCAGCAAATAGTATCTACCATCGTATTTTTCACATCTCAGAAAAATAGGCAAAAGACAAGCAGGCTGACATTAAAGATCTAAAAATGTTTTAAATAACACTTTCATTTATACGGAGCCCTGGTGGCTCAGTGGTTAAGAGGTATGGCTGCTAGCCCAAAGGCTGACAGTTTGAATCTATCTGTCACTTCTTGGAAAGACTATGGGGCAGTTCTACTCCATCCTATAGGGTTGCTATGAGTCGGAATTGACTCAATGGCAATGGGTTTTGGGTTAATTTATATAATTCTTTATATTTTTCTTTTATCTGACTCACAGAAGGATTCTATTATTACCAAATGAGACTTTACTTGGAAGGACCTAACAGAGTTCTTGATACAAGTATATTTTTAATAAGGGTTTAATTTGAATCATTTTATAATGGTGATGGTGCGGAGGCAGAGGCATATAAGATCCACAGTACAAAATAAACGTATCACTTAGGTGTCCACACAAAATACTTCACCTTGACTCCTGTCTGCTTTTATTTCCATTTTATATTGAATGATTTCTGAAGGTCATGGTGTGCAACGGCACACAGCATTATTTATCATTCTTATGCAAACTTAGTCAATTTTTCCAATAATTTACAACATGTGCTGGGTTTACTATACACATTTTTTATGTAACATAATAAAAGTTGCCTTACATGATACTTGGTACATAGATACTCAGTACATAAAAACTTCTAGCCATGACCTTGTAGATGGTCTAGGTGTTATGTTCTTCTGTTTACTACATCTTAGTGCAGTTTGAAGAGGCAATTAAAAAAAAAAATGCATCCTTTAATTTGCTTTCTGATCTCTATTCAGTTCTTCTGAAATAAGGGTAAGAGAATCCTGTGTTCTTTGGTGATACCACTAATTAGATAAAGAACCAGGTCAAAAGCTACACGGGGGCTTGAGGAGCAGCATGATAGCCACGGGCAGTAGGGATTTTTTGGTTTTTCTGCAGCTTTGAATGAAAAGCAAAACATTTCCTGCAAAAAAAACTGGAGCGATAGAACAGTATAAGACAACCATTTGGGAATTTGATAAAGTCTTCTTAAGTTTGCACTAGGACTTGAATAACTGTAAACAAGATCCAAATCTTCCAATTAAATTCCATTCTTAAAGATAATTAAAAAAAAAAATTGTCAGGCAGGAAAAGCTGGGGAGTAAATGTTCTTAAGAATCACTGGCCTTCTTTTTTCTGCAATTGCATCTCCTGAAGCTCTATCTCTTGATATGGGGCTATCCCCTATCTCCCAGTAAAAATACATGTTTTACGGATTTTAATAATTCCAAGCAACTGAGTCCTTTGTACCGTCACCTACTTGTATCCTCTAATAGAGTCTGACTCTGTTTTTTATGTTCGACTTTTGACGACTTCTAAGTGCCACCACTCTCCCTTTCTCTTCTGCCCCACATGTAGGTCACCTGATAAGAAAGCCTGGGTGCTCCCTCCTTGGGAACTGGTGTAAACCATCACCCCAGCCACAACTCCTAACCACCATAAAAGTTGGGCCAGTCTCCCTTCTCCTTCTCTCAAGCCGCCGTTGGGTGTGCTTGGGAATCTACCTTGATCTCCCCAGAAAGCCTCATTCTGTGGGTAATAACCATTTTCATACCCCACCAGTGTGTGTGTGTGTGTGTGTGAGATACCACCAGTCTCAACATGCAAGTCAAACTGGGGGATGAGGGGTCGGCAGACCATCTTATATCTGTGAGGTGAACACATACCTCACATTTCTCATGCCGACAGATCCTCCTCTTAGCTGTCAGTCTCAGAGTTTGTGGGACTTAAAAATTAGACTCTGATCTCTAACGATAATTTCTCCTTAACTTAAGCCTAGATACCTTTCTCTTCATTAAAGTAAAAGAGCTCTTCCAAATTCTCTTTGGAAAAAGTTGAGAAATTTTTCTGAAATGATAATTTTGGATGAAAGCAAGGTAGACTGGACTTGATGGCCTCAGAGTTCACTCTGGCTTCTGGTATACAACAAACAGTAAGAGATAAATCCAAAGACAAACCAGGCATCAGGACCTTGCTATAGCTGTTGCCTTGAAAATTAACAGTGTGTAAATCAAGGCTAGTTTTATCATTATCTTTCCTTGAACCACTGACTTCCAAATCTCTTCTCACAATCATAATTCTCTTTCTTTTCTAATCTCTCTCTTCCTACCATCATAATTTCCCTCCCTCTCCCAAGCCTATTCTCTGGAAGAATACAGCCATTCACTGACCTAGGTCATGATGATCCAGGGACAGGGAGCTATAGGTATGATACCTATCCTACAGAATCTGTGAGTCTAAAGGTTAAGACTGATAAAACATAAAACATCCCCCACGTGGATCATCTGCACTTAAACCCCAGGAAGGGTGAGTCTGAAGCTTCTTGAAATCTGACAATTACTCTTAAGTGAAATCAATGGATAAGACAACAAGCTACCTAGTAGCACCCTGAGATTCCAGCTGCTGTTAAGCAGCATCCTTTATAAAATAAATTCTCACCAGTTATCAGAACTGCCATGAAGAGCAGGTCATTAAGGACACAAAGATAAAACTGCAGCCTTTATCAGGACTCCCTGAGAGAATTAAGCCATAACGCTCTAAAGCGCTCACTGCAAGGAATGACTTAACTTCTGCCCTAACATCTAGAATAATGGTGGAAATAACTGAGAAGATAGTACTCAAATAATTTTGTATTCTGTAGTTCTGATGAAGACCCTGGAAAAAACATTGAAGAGAAATGCTTAGAAGAAAGCAAAAAGACTGACCCAAGCACAAAACAACACATCACAAACTTTAGCCCAGAACAGGCATCCTTTGTTCCCAGTGATGAGTATCAGGACAAGGGGGTACTGAGAAATCATCTTTCCCAAGTTTCTTACTTTACAGACTTGATTCAGGAAGATTAAGTGGTTTGCTCAATGTCCTATGACTAATAAAAAAAAGAGCTAAACCGTAATATTTAAAATTGTGTTTCCGCCTCCCTGTATCATGTGGCTGAAAATCAAAATGCCATCTAAAGGTTACCAAAGGGTCCTGGAACTGTTAAAAACTAGTTTAAAGCGAAGTTTGTGGAAGAAGGACTTGCAGAATGGTGGTGTAAGGAGCTCCGTGGATCCTGTCCCCGAAGAGATACCTATAGCTGATGAAAATTATTTTGAAAAGTTTTAAAAACCATTTAACGTATCTGGATATTGTCCTAAGGATGAAGAACAAATGAAGAAACATCTAATCAATAAAATCTGCTCAACCTCCCCGAGGCTGCGGCATTCAAGTCATAGCCAGTTCCTTCTTCTCTCCCCCAGGTGAGTCTAATGCAAGCTCCTCTCTGAGAGACGGGGGGCCCACCAAGAACACAGGGCTTCCTCTTCCCACAGCGTCCTCAAGGGCCACGTTACCTCCCGATGGAGGGGGGCTGCCAGTGTTCCCCAGTACTATGTCTCAGAAGCTCTATCACAAGCATAAATACTTGAGGGATCTGGGGAGTCCTTTCCCAACCCAGCCCGACTCACAGGGTGTAAACTATCCCAGGCCCAACAACCCAAGAATACCGAGACCCTAATCACCCTTACTCCAGCTCACCCATAGAGCAAAAGTTCCACCCTGGAAGAGGCAAGAGAAAATGACCAAAGACTCAAGAGAACAGAGCCACTGACCCAGCCCCCAGCTCTAGAGCAGAGGTGCGAAGCCTGTGCCCAGGGCGAGGGGCAGGCTCTAAGAACTGAGAGCTCCAAAGCTCTCCTCAAGGGAAATGACTTTACTTGGAACAGAGCGGGTAAGTTCAAGCATAATGTGCTGGCAAAAACAATGACAGTTTTTGTGATACACAAGAGGAGGCTGGTAGATCCGTGACAGCATGGCGCTAAACCATCGACCAGCTAGGTTAACAGAGAGAACCAGGGAAAGAGTCAGTTAAGAAAAGGCCTCCTGAGATTGGGAGAAGCCTCAAAGACGACCCTCAAAGAGCACCCCTACAAAGGGGCACAATTTAATTTGATTCGACTGTGGAGCAATTTGTTTCTCAGGGCATTATCGAAAACAACAGAGCGGACAATTAGCTGAGGCTAGAAAAAAAATTTTTTTTTTTTTTTTTAACAACTAGGTGTATACTGACAGATTCAAATAATTTCGGAGAGAGACCAGGGAAGGAGACAAAGGCAACCCTGATAAAACTGTCATTCGGGGTGGTAATACGCACGCTCAGGCTTCATCCTCTGAGGCTATACACTGGGAGCAGGCGAATGGGAAGGGGAATAGGATTCAGTGAAATAATCCAGCCAAGTCACTGAACAAATAAGCAAGCAGAGGGAAGGATATTATTCTCTGTTTTACAGGTGAAGAACCTAAGGAGTTGAGAGGAAAAGTAACTTGCCCAAGATCACATAGCCCGTAGGTGCTCAGGTCAGAACTTGAACCACGGTAGTATGACTCCAGAATCTTTACTCTTACAGCGTAACCACTATACCAATTTACCTTTCAAAGATAATAAATTGGATCATTTTATAAAATGTTTCTTTAAAATCTTTCTATTTCATTTATTAGATGAGAGGACTACACTTTATTCGTACTTGTTTTTCAAAGTTATTATTGTGCACTATGGCTAAAAATCTATTATTTTCAAAGAACTATCAGGGAAACTCATTTTTAGTCTTTAATCTATTGGAATTTAATTACGTCTCTCCCATTTTTTAAACAAAGGTTATATGAAATGGACTCCCAAAGCACTGAGCTAATGTCCCCAAACTAGCAAGAAATCAGAGGGGTTGTAGAAAGCGGTGGCTGTGACTCAGTAGAACTAGCAATCTAGCAGGCCATTATTTATTTAAAGGAAACATCAGTCAGAATCAACTCGACCACAACAGGTATGGGCCACAATCTGGTGGTGCAGTGGTTAAGTGCTTGGCTAGTAACCAAATGCACCAGCCACTCCAAGGGAGAAAGACGTGGTAGTCAGCTTCTATAAATATTATAGCCTTGGAAACCCTATGGGGCAGTTCGACTCTGTCCTACAGGGTCATGATGAGTCAGAATTGATTCTACTTCAGTGGTTTCGATTTTTTGGAGGGGCCACAATCTACCAGAAAAGTAGGTATAGGCCAGGGAAACAGAGGGCAGGGAGACTGCAATAAAACCAAAAACCAAACCCACTGCAGTCGAGTTGATTCCAACTCACAGTGACCCTTTAGGACAGAACAGAACTGTTCCACAGTAAGTAGACTGCCACATCTTTCTCTTGTGGTGTGGCTGGTGGGTTCGAACCACTATCTTTTGATTAGCAGCCAAGTACTTACCACTGTGCCACCAAGGCTCCTTGGAGACTACCAAAAAAAAAAACCCTTTGCCGTTGAGTCAATTCCAACTCAGAGTGGCCTATAGGAGAGTATAGGACCCCCCACAGGGTTTCCAAGACTGTAATCTATGGAAGCCGACAGCCACATCTAAAAACATGCTTTCCACAAGAGGGCGATATTTTTGAAGGCTTTGATTTGGTTGGTTGAATATAAACAAAAATACAGTCATGATAGGCAAAATTAAAATACGTTCTACTTTTCATACTAGACATTTATATAGCAATGAGTAAAGGAAGTCAAATAAATATGAAAGAAGAGTTAGCAAAAATACTTCCTCCCAGTAAGGCTAAGGGAATTTAAAACTATGGCAACAGAGCAAATTCATAGAAGGAAAGCGTAGGAGGAAACTGACTGAAATTTGAGAATAAAATCATTTGAGGTTATCAGGAGATCTGATTTACCAATCACTTAGCAATAAGGCAAGAGATGAAGGATTAAGATCATGCCTAAGGTGACCCCTGTGTAACAGACCTTCGTAAACAAGTATTTCCTGGTGTATAATTTCTAGTCCATTCGAGATAAGTCACAATCATTAGGAGAAAAGTTACTGAATGGAATAGTATGGAGTTAATCTCTACTTAAAGAATTTGAAGTCATCGGAATATCAGATGTTACAAAGCTGCATTTTGCCACAAAGGACGATACACTGTGTTAAACTAGTTAAACTCTACTATCTGAGCTTTGGCTTGTTAAACCTGCTGAAGGAGATAAGCAACTTTCCAAACAGCAAATCATGAATCTGCAATTACAGTTTTCCAGTCACTGAGACATATCCGTTAGATAGATGTGCTCAAGATGGAAACAGATAAAACAGTGAAGGAAATCCTACTCTCAATGAAAGACAAGGAAACAAAACATGGGAACCATTAGATAATTTAGATGCATCATGAAAGTAAAATGGGGACATTTTCACAGATGTCAGTGTTAAAATAAGAATAAGACATCTCTCATATTTCCTGCGTTGAGTTTCGGGCGCTTACAGAGACTACGGCACTTGTATGCCTATGCATAGACCACTTACCTCAATTCCTATTTCAAATCCCCCACCAAGGCCAGCTATCCCAATGGCCGAAGGTGCAGACCATTCTGATAAAAACAGACAGACGTTATTTTCACATTAAAACCCGTGGCATATAAATATGGGAAGGAAAAATGCTAAAATGGGCATAGTGTTTCTTTTTTAAATAATGAGACAAGTATTTTTTCTCTGTTTTTAAATGCTCTTTGATAAGCATACACAATTTTAAAAAATTAAAGATGTTTGAAAGCTTACAGACAGCCATGATGAGTCTCATAGACTCACAACCCCTTACCATCTGATCTTTCCCTGCCAACGTGCAAAGCAACAAACCATTGCTTCCTCACCAGCTAAAGACACAGTGTTTGGTAGTTTCAGCTGTCAACATTTTTATGTTTTATAAAATAATTTAGCTATAACTCTAGCCTTCAGTTAGTGTTCTACCACAGACATGAGAGTAAAAGGAACTTAAGGGAATATTTTTATTATAATTACTTCTAAGGGTAATATAGCACTGAATTGTTTTTGTTGTAACTTCTCCAGGAGCAAAGCTGTCTCGGCATCCTTGGTGTCTGGTAGAAGCATAAGAAATTGGGTATAAATTTAATTTAACTAGAAGTCTAAAATTATATATATATATATATATAACATTTGGAAACTGAAAGTACAGTAATTTCATTTGTTATGATATGGCACATTTCAGAATTAGTGTACACTTGCTTTTCCTGATACAGAAACAGTTACATGAAACAAGTCTAGGAATTTTTTTTTTTTAATTTGATTAGAAGAGAGTGAGATAATTGAGATGTTTTCTGAAGAGGTGTATTAGTTTTTGAAACCTAATTTTCCTTGTTACCATGTGCTCTAGACAGTAGGATATTGCTTGACTATATCCATAACTAACTCATTCAGGCATTAAAAAACAAAAACAAAAAGCAAACCAGACGCTGTGGAGGCAATTCTGACTCATAGCGACCCCATGTGTTGCAGAGTAGAGCTGCCCCATAGGGTTTTCAAAGCTGTCACCTTTCAGAAGCAGATCACCCAGCCTTTCTCCTGAGGAGCCTTTGGGTGGGTTTAAATTGTCAATCTTTTGGTTAGTAGCCAAACGTTCAACTTTTTGTGCCACTTCGGGACTCTTAAACCTAATTCTCCTTGTTACCACGTGTTATGTCCCCCATAAACGTGTGCTGCAAACCCTAACCTCTATGCTTGTAGTTATAATCCCATTGGTGACTGGGCTGTCTTTGTTATGCTAATGAGGCAGGATTAGTGCAGGGTGTATTTTGAGTCAATCTCTTCTGAGACATGAAAGAGATTAAACAAATGAGTAGAGTGGAGATACCAAAACCCAGTGCCACCAAGTTGATTCCGACTCATAGTGACCCTGTAGGACAGAGTAGAACTGCCCCATAGAGTTTCCAAGGAGCGCCTGGCAGATTCAAACTGCTGACCCTTTGGTTAGCAGCCGTAGCACTTAACCACTATGCCACCAGGGTTTCCAGAGCAGAGATAGGGGAAGAGAAATCCCAAGCCACAAGAAGATTGCCCAGGAGCAGAAGTTCAGAAGAGGCAAGGACCTTCTTCCAGATCCAACGGAGAGAAAGCCTTCCCCTAGAGCCAGGGCCCTTAATTTGGACTTCTAGCCTCCTGAATTTTTTTTTAGCCTCCTGAAATGTGAGATAATAAATTACTGTTTGTTAAAGTTACCCACTTGAGTTAACTTCTGTTATAGCAGCACAAGATAACTAAGACAGCATGTATTCTAGATAACAGGTTATTGCCTGAATATATCCATAACTAATTTATTCAGTTATAAATACAGAAATAAGTATCTGCTGATCCCAGGGTTGTTTTCCTTTTTTTTTATATTAGGAAATTTGACCCTGTTTAAAGGCTGCGTCTACAATCTAGCATCTCAGGACCTAAACACATCTGGCCATAATCCCTGTGATCTTGCTGGGCCTTATTTGGACAGCTTTTAAATTACACTTTACAGAGAAAACAGCTGGCTATTTAGGAAGACTGGAGAGAGAAATTTAGGCTTTTGAAACGAATTGAAAGGTCTGCCTGGGATTGAGAGAAACTCCAGAGCTTGACAGTTCTTCAACCCTTTCAACTACAATCACCCTGTCAATGGAGGGCAGCCAGAGGGGTCCTGAAGGCCTTGGGAACATACCACTTCATGGTTTTCTTACAGACTCTCAGTCTCATCTGATAGGGGGCCCCCTTTGAATGTGTCTCTATTTTGTTTGGTGTACTGCTGAGAACTCTGCCCATGAAAATCTGGGTAATGCTTGAGAAGAAGAGAATTTCGTTGTTTTCATTTTCATAGCCTGGCACTGAGGTATGGGAGTTAAGCCACTAATTAAGGGAGAGATGCTTGTTTTCTGTGGGGAGACCTGGGCGGAAACCTAGTGAATCCAACTGGCTGGTATTTAAAGGCTCTACAAACCCCCTAAATGTATCTATTTTCAGTATGTGTTCTATGCTCTCTCTTAAAATAAAAATTACCTACACTAAAAAAAAAAAGCTATTAATAGACAAATGTGTTCAATCATAGGACTAAGCAGCAAATGTTAAATTGGTATAAAAAGCATTTTAGTTGGTTATGACATACCTGCAAACATTTTAAATACTATTATATATTTGGTTCTTGGGATTCAAGGCAAATGTTTTTAGATTTCACCTCTGAAAATCAAACAATTGATTTCACCCCAGAACGTAAAATCAAATTACATTGATATTGCTATCATTCTGCCTTGGGGGAAATTTTTGAAAATGTGAGTGTTTATGGTGCTACCAGAGATATGGTTGTAAAGCTTACAGATGACCCCTTATTTTCATATTAACTTCCATAAAACAAAACAGCTAAACCATGAAGTTGAGAAATATGAATTCACATTTAGCAACAAAAATGCGTAGACTGTCATTTTAAATATTTGCTCCATGGAAAAATTACAAAGTATATACTAAACAAAGTATGATTTATCCAGTGAATCTTGCCTAATGATTTTGAAAGGAGGAAGGAAAGAGAAAAACTCATTTTCCTCGGGGTTAACTGTCAACACCTCCACACTCAACTGAACAGCCCTGAGCATGCCGATTTTAGGTGGCATGAGGGGAACCCGTCATAATCCTTATGAAATGTGTTCAAAATGGAAACAGAAAAAAAAAAAGAAAAGAAAAGAACTAAGATTCTCTACTCCTCTAGGTGAGCAAATATCCACTTACTTCCATCTGGAAGGCGAGCCACCACGATCCCGCTGCCTCCTCTGGCAGTGACCAGAAATCCGGCTTTTATCACAGAGAGAATTGCAAGACCTTTGGCTTTAGCAATCACATGGGCTGCAGACGTTAAAAACAATAGGTAGGTACGCGTTCTTAACATGGATGAATAGATAAGCAAGTGTGAAAGAGTCAGTACACACAGACATTTGCTGAACAAGATTCCATGGTTCTAACTAAGAATCTTAATGGCATAAAGGAACCATGAATAAACCTTAGCTACATAACAGATGGGCATAAAACTTCTCTACTCCTACCTCTTTTTTTTTAATGTTGCTATTTTTGCAATGCTAAATGTAACATCATAAATGCTCAAAACTCCTGCAACTATCATAATAAATTTAGATATCTAAATGAGATTTTATTGTTATCGAGTAACAAGGAAATTACACTGCATAATGTCTGGGCAACGTCCGACTGTATATACATCCGTGGTCCCAGAATTACCAACATCTGACTTACATACAACCCGTAGGTACGAACCAAGCTCTGCAAAACCTGTTATATTAAAAATTCAACATACAAACAATGGCTTGTAATAACAATGGGTGCTATTTTGTGACCTGCATCAAAACATTCTTATCGTTACTGTACTAATGTGTTACTGATGTTCTAGTGTATCTGGAAGTGTTCCTCTGTTTTTCATGCATTGAAAGGTACCCTGTACATTATATACTAAGACAAACATCTGACTAATTGACGTTAGATAAGGACTGTTCTTAACTGTTCCGACCTATGAACAAATCGACTTAAACACACTCAGGAATAGAACTTGTCCGTAACCCGGGGTCCGCGTGTATATAATAGGGTGTTCACACAACGTCCAAATCACATAGTCTCCTATTTCACAGAACATATCCCGGCCATTAAATAACATATGACTCGACGGCACGGGGGGTATTTTAGTGACTTCCATTAATTTAGAAAATAATTCACAATTTAAAAAACAAACGTTACTATTGCCAAAAGAAGTTATGACTTATACACTGCTAACGAAAAATTTATAAAACGATCAAAAACCTTTATGGGGCAAAACTTTGATTTTAAAGCCTCATAGCTAGGTTCACCTTTTATTCATATGAAAATCCAGACTCAAAACCAGAAAAACTAAGAGATTTTGTCACCTTAAAAAGTTTTCAAGTCTATAAAATGATCTGCCCAGTACTTAAATCTTTACACTTAATGGCTTAATTGCTTGTTGTTGTTGTTGCGTGCCCCGGAGTCAATTTTGACTCAAAGCAACCGTAACTTCCTAGTGCACTGAAAATACAATTCAATTAAAAAAAGTATTGGTTTATTCACATTTCAGGGAAGTACATTACATAAAATGAGGGTTATTAATCTATGTACCCACTAAACACAGTGCCTCACTATTCTGTGATCTACTAACACAACAGTACATCTTTCAAACTAACAAGGGAAGCTTGAAAATTGGAAATTATTCTTGGATACCAATAATACTTACAAGGTAGTATAATTTATCATCATCAGAGCCAAATATTCTGTCAAGAAAGTGAAACCAGATTGTACACACCAGTACACACAAAAAAGTTTTGTAGCTGTACTTAGAAAACACTGAACTTCTAATTATGTACACTATTTCAAAACTTAATAACTGACTCTTAAAAAAAGAATTCATCCAAGAATATTAAGAATTTAACATCCAAAACATTGTAGAGCTCTTAATTAAGCAGGATATAGAAAAATAAGGTGCGCCTCCTAGATGCTGCTCTATTAAGTGTCCCTTATTTTTGTATCTGAAAAGGTTATAAATACATTGTAGGAGGACTGAAAGCTATATAATAAATATATTTCAAATATTGACTACGTTTTTATAGATTATTCACCCAAATCCAGGGACACAGAAACACCAGTAAATGCTAAATAATTTGCAAGTTCGTTTTTCACTTACTGCACAAAATGCACTATTTGCAGGTATACTTTCTAAATGAAGTTTCACTCGTACCTCACAGCCCCTAACATCGGAGGAGAATAAACACATACCACTAAGAAGCTCTAGAACGTCTAGGCATTTTGCTCAAACATTTTCTGTAGATGTTGTTTTCTACTATACAACATATCTGGAGCCCTGGTGGCGCACTGGTTAAGAGTTTGGCTGCTAAGCAAAAGGTCAGCAGTTCGAAACTACCAGCCATTCCTTGGAAACCCTATGAGGCAGTTCTATTCTGTCTAATAGGATCTCTATGAGTTGGAATTGACTCAATGGCAATGGGTTTGGTTTACTGATATATATTACCCTTGTTGTAATTAACACCCTTTCTCCTATACACACCCACAGACACACCCACACACATATACTTCCTACATACCCTTGAGGTAAGTTTACACCTGGGCTAATATATAAACTGGTTTTCATTCTCTGAGCCACATCCATTGAACAGGAGGCAGAAAAAAGGCAAGATGAAATTTTGCTGTACATAAACCATGAGTAATAATCCACACCCAGATTTTGTTCATGGTAGTAAATGCCGTTTATCCATAAACTAAGCTGGCTTGACATTTTTGCAAATGTTGATATGTACCGAGAAATCTCTTCTATTATCCTGCCTTTCCACGGTTGCTACTGAAAATCCAGTTTTTCTGGTTGAGTTTTCTTTATGCTCCAAAGCTTCTCAGGGTTATATGTGCACACGGATCACTGGGGATATTGTGAAAAAGGCAGATTCTGACTCACGTCTGAGTCGAGCCTGAAGCTCTGCATTCCTGACGAGCTCCCAGGTGACACTGAGCTGCCAGCCAGTCTGCCCTGTTTTCTCAATATGTGGAGTGGCTGATTCAAAATAACAACAATTAATATTATTAAAAATATTTTTAAAATTCAAGCTGTGTGGTTAAATAGCTTCAGAAGAAATTTCGTTTCTGTAGTGCAGGACTCAGAGACACACAGTGTGATCGGGAGGGAAATTCAGTCTGCGACAACGCCCTGACGGACTTGTTTATCAATCTTCTTTACAGGTGATAAGTATTCTACACAGCCCCCTTTGGAAATTACTGGTAGTGATAATAAACAGGTAAAAACCAGTTGCCGTCAAGTTGATTTAGACTCACAGCGACCCCAGCCTGTCAGAACAGAACTGCACTCCACAGGGTTTTCATGGCTGATTTTTGGGAAAGAGATCACCAGGTCTTCCTTCCAAGGCACCTCAGGGTGAACTCAAACCACCAACCTCTTCAGTTAGCAGCAGAACACATTGAGAGTTTCCACCACCTAAGGGCTCCAATGAACAGACAGAGATTCCCAAACTATCTATTAATGTCTTCTTAAACCACTATAAAAATGTAAATGTCTTATAAGGAGAGAGAAAATACCAAATGAAATTTTACTTATTAGACTCCATAAATACATGGAACCCATAGTCACTGACTTGATTCTGACTTACGGTGGCCCGATATGTCACAGTAGAGCTGCACTGTCGGGTTTTCTTGACCATGTTCTTCATGAAAACAGATCGGTAGGCCTTTCTTCCCCAAAGCCAACAGGTGGGTTTGAACCACCAACCTTTAGGTTAGTAGTTGAGTACAACCATTTGCACCTCCTAGGGACTTTTTTTTTTTTTTTTTAGGGACCTATTTAGCTAGTGAGTAATATTACAAAGTTCTCCAGAAATGAAGAAAAGGACAGATGAGCTTTAACGAAAGTTGCAGTGGAGAAGTCAGATATAGTGCTTGAGTACTGAGCACCTTATGGCTACCACTAATGACCATTCTAATCAGGGCCACAATACTGTATATTTACACAAATAAGTTTGTTTGCCAACTGCACCCTCCCCCGTGAGGTATTTTTGTAAGTGCTGCTAAGCCGATTTTTTCACATTTCTGAAAAAAAAAAAAAAATTAGCATAGTGCGTTTAAGAAAATACCTCGCAGTGGAGGGGCGGGGAGGTGAGGTTGGCAAACAAATGCAGAAGGTAAGCATTATTTTCATAAAAATACGGTAGATGGCTCCTGATAGAAGGGGAAAAAATATGGAACAGATGTAAAATTCTTAAATCCAGAGCTACTGGACCAGTTGAGACTAGAAGACTCCCCAAGACTATTGCCCTGAGATACTCCATAAACCTTGAACTGAAACTACCCCCCTGAGGGGCACCTGTTAGCTACATAACAGATTGGCTCATAAAATAAATATTACTAGTGAGCACTGAGCACCTTTAAAAAAAATCACCTATATGAGACCAAATGGTCAACGATTACGCTAAAGCATAGATGAAAGGGTAACGGGACAGGGAGTCAGATCACTGGAAGCGAAACATCCAGAAGGAAATTAATGAGAATGTTAAAACATTGTGAAAAATGTAACCAATGTCTCTGAACAGTATGTGTAGCAATTGTGAGATGGGAACCTGTCATGGATTGAATTGTGTCCCCCCAAAATATGTGACCACTTGGTTAGGCCATGATTCCCAGTATTCTGTGGTTGACCTCCATTTTGTGATTGTAATTTTATGTTAAAGAGGATTTGGGTGGGATGTAACACCCTTAGCCAGGTCATATTCTTGATCCAATGTAAAGGGAGTTTCCCTGGTGTGTGGCCTGCACCACCTTTTATCTTACAAGAGATAAATGGAAAGGAAAGCAAGCAGAGAGTTGGTGATCTCATACCACCAAGAAAGCAGCACTGGGAGCAGAGCATATCCTTTGGACCTGGGGTCCCTGAGCCTGAGAAGCTCCTCCACCATGGGAAGATTGAAGACAAGCACCTTCCTTTAGAGCCAACAGAGACAGAAAGCCTTCCCCTAGAGCTGATGCCTTGAATTTGTACTTTTAGCCTACTTTACTGTGAGCAAATAAGTTTCTCTTTGTTAAAGCCATCTGCTTGAGGTATTTCTGTTATAGCAGCACTAGATGACCAAGACAGAACCTAACTTGCTGTGTAAACTTTCACTGAAAACACAATAAAATATTATTTAACAACAAAAAGAGAGTACTGGGCACACTGAAAGGAGGAGGTCAGGAGAAAAAGATTATATATAATGGAAAGACAGAAGAGGGAGGAAAAATGGCTTAAAAGAAATGCCCATGATTTGGCTTGCTCCGGTCTACAGTTGGCCCTATCGAGGAGACCATCTTGAAAGAGCACATGGATGAGTTTCAAAGCATTGCTGGATCAGCTGTGACAGAAAAGTGGCCTAAGGACTTGCTGGTATCAGTGGGCTTGTCTGCCTGAAATGAAATGTGAAGGAATGCAAACAGTAATGTAAAAAACAAAACGAATTTAGGAATGAACAAGATGTACTTCATTTACCCACCAGGAATGATCTTATCAGGTCCATTTCTGGAAGTTATTTCTGTAAATTCTCTTAATATTTTAGCAGCCTTTTTGGCTTCTGATTTCAGATCGGAAGGTATAGGGTTATTCACTGAAAGATTAAAAAAAAAGGTATTAAACGAAAAAATCTACTCACGATGTTAAAAATTTGTTGTAATTTCATTAAGAATTAACAAATTGTATCCTACCAGACAAAGGAAATGAATTAGAAATCCCCAATTATTACCCCTGGTGGCGTAGTGGTTAAGTGCTACAGCTGCTAACCAAAGCGTTGGCAGTTCAAATCTGCCAGGCGCTCCCTGGAAACTCTATGGGGCAGTTCTACTCTGTCCTATAGGGTTGCTGTGAGTCAGAATCGACTCGATGGAACTGGGTTTGTCTGTTTTTTTAAATTATTACCCATTTCATCTCTATTTTCCTGACTAATAAACCAAATCCACTCTGAGATTAGGATACCTGGCCTGTGACCATACAGTCAATTGTGCCTCATGGTGACTCCATGTCTGAGTCAGGGTTTTCATGGCTGTGACCTTTCAAAGGCAGCTCTCCAGGCTGTCTTCCAAGGTGCCTCTGGGTGGGTTTGAACCTCCAAACTTTTGGCTAGTAGCCGAGCACTTAACCATTTGTGTCATGCTGGGACAGAACCATAAAATCGTAAAAATCACAGGACCCTTAAAGATCTTAAACAAAATCTGGTCCAACCTTCTCCCTGTAATTCTTAATTCACCTTTACACTAATTAAAAATTAAAAAATTAACACAAAATGTTTTTTACAACCGTTTAGAATAGACAATACAAAATTTAGTATATTTGGTGTTTTTGGCAAAAGGTTTTGAACTGGCTGCCTGTATGCTGTTGTTGGTTGTCACTGAGCCGATTCCAACTCATGGCGCCGTCACATGTGCAGAGTGAAACTGCTCCACAGGGTTCTCAAAGCTGTGACCCTTCAGAAGCAGGTGGCCAGGCTGTCTTCTGCAGTGCCTCTGGATGGGTTTGAACGGCCAACCTTTTGGCTAGCAGTCTAGTGCTCAACAATTTGCAACTGTGTGTATAGTCTTTTCTTACTGGTAAAATTATAAGAAGACTCAGGAATTGGGTGATTACTACAAGTGACACAAGCTTGCATTTAAATAGCATTTTCTACTTTCCATGTTGCTTGGATATTCATAAATTCCTAAAAGCATTTATTTGCTCATAAGAATTCTGACATAATCTTTACAGTTTTGAAGTACATGAGCAAAGACAGCACCTCTTCACTGTCCCAGGGTAAGGAATCATAGATATTCCTAATAAAACTGGCATGTTCGAAATATGTAACTTATTTTAAAAGTACAAACTCAATCAAGGCCATACTAGAATTCCCTTTTTGTCTTCTTCAAAATAAATCAGCATGAGTTCTTTGTGGCTGTATTAGCCTTCTAGGGCTGCCATCACTAATTATCATAAGTTGGGTGTCTTTAAACAACAGAAATTTATTCTCTCACAGTTCTGAACTCTAGAAATCAGAACTCAGGCTGTCTGCAGGGCCATGCTCTCTCTGAAGGCTATAAGGGAGACTCTGCCTTGCCTCTTCCTAGCTTGTGGTGGTTGTTGGCAATCCCTGGTAAACCCTGACTTGCAGACACACAATTCCAATTTCTCTGCTTCCATCCTCACATGGCGTTTTCCCTGGGTCCAAGTTTTCCTCTTCTTAGGACACCAGTCACATTCAATTTAGGGCCCACCTCATTTTAACTTGGTAATTACATCTGCAAAGACCCTATTTCCAATTAAGGTCACATTCACAGATTTCAGTGGGACATTATTAAACCCAGTGGCTAAACACAGGAATACCAGCAAGACTCAGGCCATCATCGAGCCACTGGAAAATTAAATGCTCCTTAACACAAATAATCAACAGTATTTGTTTGGGTGTGTGATCATCTTTGCATAATATTTTGTGCAAGGTTAATGAAATACATATACATGTATATGTATGCATATATACATGTACGTATTTGTCTATGTATACGTGTCTGTACACTCCTTTATCCCTTTTTAAAACAAAGGGTATCATACAACACACGTTTTGGCACTTGCATTCATTTTAGAATAGTTAAAATGTTGGATCTCAGTATAGGTTTTTTAAACAAAATTTATGAGCTGTAATTTAGAAAACAAAATACATCTTTTTTATTGGTATAGCTCAGGAAGTTTTGACAAGTGTATAGATCTAGGTAACAACCATATTTCCATCATCCCAAATAATTTTTCCATGCCCCTTTACATACAGTCAGTCCAGCCTACTTCCAACCCCAGCTTCAGGCTAGTGCTGATTTGACATCTGTTGCTATGTGTCAGTTTTGCTGGTTATAGAATTTCATACAGGTACAATTATACAGTGTGTATGTTTTTCTGTCTGGTTTATTTTGCTTACCATAAAATTATTAAGATTTATTCATGCTGTTGCATGTTTCAGAAGTTAATTCCTTTTCACCGTCAAGCAGTGTTCCAATGTATGGAAACACCACAATTTGCCCATATATTCACTTGTCGATGGATAATTAGGCTGTTTCCAGTCTGGGGCCATTACAAATAAAACTGCTATAAATATTCACGCACAAGGCTTTTGTGGACAAATGATCTTATTTCTCTTGGGTTAATATCTAGGACTGGAATTGCCAGTCCACATTAGAGTACATGTTTAACTATATAAGAAGCTGCTGAAGAATTCTCTGAAGCGATTGTACCATCTCATGATTCCACCACAAATGTCTGAGCATTCCAGTTCCTCCACATACCCCATTACACTTGGCAGAACAAGTCTTTTTGATTTTAGCTGCGTTGGTGGGTATACAGTGGTATCACACAGTGTATTTAATTCTCATTTCCCATATGCTCAAGGATGCTGAACATTGTTTTATACACTTATTGGCCACTTCTATTTCTTTCTGTGGTGGTTGTTCGTATCTTTTGCCCATTTTAAAAAGTGGATTGTTTATCTTTTATTTTTTAGTTTTAAGAGGTCCTTACATATCATGGACATAAGTCCTTCAACAAATATATGCAATTTTAATATTTTCTCTAGTCTGTGGTTTGTCTTTTCATTTCCTTAAAGGTGTCTGCTGAAAAATTTGAAAAATTAGTCATTACATTAAATACTTAATCCCTTTTAAACTTATAGTAGTATCGGGTATAAAATACATAAGTAAACCAAACCCATTGGCGTCTGGTCAATTCTGACTCATAGCAATTCTATAGGAAAGAACAGAACTGCCTCATAGGGTTTCTAAGGAGTGGCTGGTGGATTAGAACTGCTGACCTTTTGGTTGGCAGCCAAGCTCTTAACCAGAGTACCATCAGGGCTCCCAGGATATGAGGTAGGAACCTAACCTAATATTTCTAAAGGACACAACACAATTTATTAAATAAGCCATCATTCTGGCACTTTATTTAAAATGTCACCTTTATGACAAAAGCAAGAAAGTATGCATTTATTTAAAAGTATAATATGTGACCTAGATGACAGGATACTATCTGGGACAACTGGTCATCCGTATGGAAATAAAATGAAGTTTGATTGCAATATCACATCGTACACAAAAGTTTTCAATGTTATTGAAGGCTTACGCATTCAAAGCAAAATTTAGAACTTTAAGAATAAAAATAATAGAGAATACCTTTATGATTCAGTGTATAGGAGAATTCCATTACCAATGCACAATAATAAACAGAAATATGGATATATATCCAACCTCATGCATATGGAAAAGATATATTAACATACATTTAAAAAGTAAAAATATAAGCCACAGACTGGAAGATATCTGCCATACATATAAACGACATAGATTTAGGATCCAGAATATGTAAAGATCTTCCAAAAATCAATAAAATGGTAAACAGCACCAGAGAAAGCTGGACAAAATAGATAATTACTTAATTCACAGAAGAGGAAACCTCAATAGCCAATAAATACATAAAAAGATGATCAAATTGACTAGGAATCAGGGAAATTCAAAGACCTGTATGCATTACTATTGCTTATTCTTCAGATTAGAAAAAATTAGAAAATCTGCCAATAAATGTGGGCCAGATTATGGCACAAAGAGAATTCTCATACATTGTTGGTGGGAGTATAAATTGGTACAAGTGCTCTAGAGAGGTATCTGGCTGTGCCAAACACAGGTAAAGACGTGCTGCGCTTGCGATCCGGTGATTCTGCCCGTAGGAACACACCTTAGGGGAACTTGTCCAGGGATTCTCACTAAGATATGTGTAAGACTGTTCATTGAACCAATGTTTTTAATAGCAAAATAATAATAAATAAAAATAAGTATACGTGAATAACAAATTCATCAAAGAGGACGGACAAATACAGTTTGGTGTGGATTACATTTGAATTTTATACAGCACTTCAAATAAAGCAGCTCTTCATGCATCGACATAGAAAACCATGAACAACACTGAGGGGAAAACGAGTTGCGTGAAGATACATTAAAAAAAAAAAACCTCTTGCCATCGCATCGATCATGACTGATAGCGACCCTACACGACAGAGTAGAGCTGCCCCACTGGGTTTCCAAGGAGCAGCTGGCGGATCTGAACTGTCAACCTTTTGATTAGACACCAGTCTCTTAACCACTACGTATGACACATTTATGTAGTGTTTTAAAACATGTAAAAAAATATATGCGATTTACGGAAACATATATATATAATAAAATATAATGACATTCTTAGAAATCATAAACACCAAATTCAAGTGAATGGTTCCTTTGATTTGTTAGAAGTGGGGAGAGGTTGGCTCTGGGAAGGGGGTCAGCAGAATGAGGAAGGTAATCTGGGGACTTGAACAAAATCGTCTTTTTTTTCCTTCCCTGAGACTGGGTTATAGGTCATAGACGTAAATTGTTATTCTCTAAAGCCTCTCAAGTATACCTGAAATATTTCATAACAAAAACTATTCAGTACTAGCTGAAATTATAAGTTAAAATATTTAAGGTATTAGTGGGAACTTACAACTTGGGTGTAAAATTCTTACATGATGGGTAATTACTACATAACTTATCTTTCATTTTCAGCCTGAGTTCTTAGAGCCAACATGACTTGCATGAAGACGTGTGGAAAAGTAAAAACTATACTCTCATATTTTACACATACATACACATATCCCCCCCCAACACACCAACAAAATTCACAGAAGTATTTGCTGAGAGGCTGTACACAAAATATATATATTTATATAACATTGATACTTCTGCAATTCAAATTTTTAAGACCTAATATAAAGTTACCCTTTATCATCTCAATCATTGACTTGCTTAAAATCAAAATATCACATATAATGATTGTATTGAAACACTGAAAGCCTGAAAATATTTTGGTATTGCTATTTTTACTTGCAATGGTGAATACAAAGCAAAAAGGAACACAGAAAAAATTTCAGAGGCATATAATTTTTATGTCAGGAAGGAATCTTAAAAGCATACATTTAAAATCATATTATTTAGTAGCCTTTAAAATATCCTTATTAGTAATGCTTTGATTACGCAGTTTGGATTTATAGGGTCTTAGAAAAAGTATGAGTCAGGGAAACTTCAGGTGAACATATTTACATACACATTTACGTACACATTTGGGCATTTAAAATACGTGTCATTTTAGTCCTGATTTGAGGTAATATACTAATAACATACAACTGTTTATTTGGTATTACACAAGTGATTATATATATATATGTATACAATAAAAGGCAAAATGATCATAATTTACAATGAAATATTTATGCAATTGATAGATTTTGAAAGCTCTAATTTGTGAATAAATACTCAGATGGGACTTAGCTTCATTTCCATTTTGATTGCTAAAAAGGAGAGGTGGTATTGAGCTGTGAGTCAGCAAGGCAAACGAGAATATACAGGAAAAATGACTAACATTAGTTTGTATATTTATCAGGTACACTGACCATCTGTAACTTGCATTATAACTAGATAATATATTTGTTGCCCGAATTTTAGTTATCTCGAAAATGTAACTTCAGTATCTATATTTTTATGATGATATAAGGAAACCTTGGTGGCGTAGTGGTTAAGAGTTCGGCTGCTAACCAAAGGACTGGCAGTTTGAATCTACCAGCTGCTCCTTAGAAACCCTATGGGGCAGTTCTACTCTGTCCTATAGGGTCGCTATGAGTAGGAAATCAACTCGAAGGCAATGGGATTTATGATGATATAAACTTCATTTTTGTAGAATGACTGAATGAGTTATATGCAGTGGGTTTGTCTTATTACTAGTGTGGCACAGGCAGCAGGTTGTCCACCAACTAATACATGTGCTTGCTATGTTACTGTGTGGAACTGCCCCTGGGAGGCAGTTGCCCCGTCAGAGACGACATTTCCTATCACTCCTTCCACAATTTTCTATCCAGGTGTGCCCGTGTGGCTAGTTCTAGCCAACAGAATGGGTGCAAAAGGGATGTATGTTAAGACAGTTAAGAAGCACTGCTTTCTCCATCCTCTCTTTTCCCATCAACCTACAGGATGAAGAAGACTTTTTGGGCAAATGGAGGAAAACTGCCCACTACCTGGAATCCAATGAGTGAGAAGTAACTCTTACTGTACTAAGTAACTGAAATTTGGGAGCTCGTTCATCATGCAGCTAACATCATTTCTGATCTCTCCAAGGTGCTTGCTAAAGAGGAGGAAGGAGAGATAGCTGTGATTTCCATTTTCTAAACTGGGACTAGATTTAACTTATTTTATATACTCTAACCACTTCATATGCATGGGAGAAGGAAAAACAGTTAAAAAACTCATCAAATACGATCACACTATCTGGTAATATTTTTTATCCCCAAGATCACATAGTATTCACCATACACTATTAGCACATCCTTCCAAAAAAAGCAAAGCAATGGTTTTGCTTTATCATTAAATATGAAAATGAATAAAGAGATTATCTTTACCATGAACTCCTATCAGTAAAAAAAAAAAAAAAAAAGTTGCTGCCAAGTGGATTCTGACTCATAAAAACCCCGTAGGACAGAGTAGAACTGCCCCATGAGTTTTCCAAAGCTGTAGTCTTTACGGAGGAGCCCTGGTGGCACAATGGTTAAGAGCTTGGCTGTGCGTACCGTGAAGGTAGTGTTTGCTGACAGGCTGGCTATGGAGCATGAGAGAAGTCACAGCTAACTTAGTTCTGGGTGTGAGCTCTGGGAGGGGAGAGCTTGCAGAGCAGGTCATGCAGCAGATGGGGCATCAAGCTTTATGTTCTGGGTATGTTAGGATTGAGATGCTTACTTAATATAAGGCGGTGACATAGACAGATTATACCATTACCCACTGCTGTTGAGCCAATTCCGATTCTTAGCAACCATACAGGACAGAGTAGAACTGCCCCATAGGGTTTCCAAGGCCGTAATCTCTATGGAAGCAGGCTGCCATGTCTTTCTCTTGAGAAGCCGCAGGAGGTTTTGAACCAGTGACCTTTTGGTTAGCAGCCGACTGCTTTAACAACTGTGTCACCAGGGCTCCTATCAATCACATATACATCCTAACAAATAGTAAGCGCCCAATAAATATTTGTTAAATGGATAAAGTATTTGTGGGGCTTTTGAAAATTAAAGGGTGAATTTTGGGGAATGTAAAGAAATCATTTACATAGAAAATTCTATGGATTTAGAAGAAAACACGCTGTAACAGCAGTGTTTCTTTGCCTCTCAGATTGGGTAACATTTACCAGACCTTGAGAGACAGGAGGGCAGGGGACAAGCAAGGTACAAGTTGATCGTATGCCTACTGCTGTCGAGTCGATTCAAATTGCCAAACCTTTGGTTAGCAGCTGAGTGCTTAACCACTGTATAACCACAGCTCCTTTCTGTAAAGGTTACAAAAAAAAAGCCAAACCTGTTGCCATCAAGTCGATTCTGACTCATAGTGATCCTATAGGACATAGCAGAATTGCCCCACAGGGTTTCCAAAGAGCAGCTGGTAGACTCGAACTGCTGACCTTTTAGTTACTAGCCAAGCTGTTAACCACTGCACCACCAGGCTTCCCAGCTGATAGTATAGTACTTTAAAATAGATAATGTTTCCCCAGGTCCTACCAGGGGGAAAAAAAAAAAAAACCAAGCCCATTGCTGTCTAGTTGATTCTGACTCACAGCGACCCTACAGGACAGAGTAGAACTGCCCCATAGGGATTCCAAAGAGCAGCTGGTGGATTCAAACTCCTGACCTTCTGGGTAGCTGTCATAGCTCTCAACCACTATGCCACCTGAGCAGGAAAGAAAAAAACCAAAAAAAAAAAAGGTGGAAAAACAAGCAAACAAAACTAGGGAGATGTGAAGGCAATGAGACCTGGGAACAAGACCCCAAGGAGAATGCTCTAAACTACGCATGGATCCCCAATGTCAATAAGGTTCAAGAGACTGGCATGAAGGTAGTTAGGATTATAGTTCACCCTACAAAGTTTCCTTCCCCCTATAAGGTATAGGCTAGGAACCCTGGTGGCACAGTCGTTAAGTGCTTGGCTGCTAACCAAAAGGTCTGTGGTTCAAACCCACCAGCTGGGGAGAAAGATAGGGCAGTCTGCTTCCATAAAGACTTATAGCCTTGGAAACCCTACGGGGTAGTTCTACTCTGTCCCATAGGGTCACTATGAGTTGCAATCAACTCAATGGCAATGGGTTTATAAGGCACAGGAGGAGGCGGTGATTTCATTTCGCAGGAAAACTTTGCTGTATTATTCTATTAGAGAGCTGGGCTGACAGAGCCTTGTGACAGGAACAAAGGCCAATTCTGCACTGATCTTTGAGGATGAATGGTAACGGAAGACCGAACGGATGGACAGGTGAGACACAGACCAGGTGTCCCTTTTGTCAACCCCCATCCTGAACCACAACTGCTTCAGCGAGAAAGAGGTCATCCAAAATTGACTGCAAATCAGGGCACATGGTAAAAGTTTTACATTTCTGGCACTCAAGTGTGTGATTCGTGATTCACACCTGCACATCAGTCTTTCTCCCTGCTTCCTTTGCATTCTCACCTTTTTTCCATGAACTGTACAATCCTGAAAGGCCCAAGCAGGAATTTTTACTCATCTTCGCACTCCTTAAAGTTCCTTGTCCACGTATGGTAGGTGTTCAATATGTTTTATTGGTTTGAGTTGTAAACTGTAGTAGAAACTTGTTCTTCTTTTTTGCTGAATATCTGGTTTATTTTAGAAACAGCAGAGTCCATGTGCGTCCACTGATGCTGTGGCTCCGGTGTCCGGAGCGAGGCAAGAGACCCAAGTCTGCGTTATTAGAACACAGCTAATTTTGGTGCCACGGCAGAGCTGTACAACCACTGTTGCCCCAATATCGGCATCAAACCAGGGAGCCGCCAGAACAACCTCTTGCTAAAGCACTCCAGTTTGAACTTGTGACAGGATTTTTTCACCATGAGGACAGAGCCTTTCTGAGAACCAGGCCAAGTAGAGGAGTGTTTGACAAGACATGGAAAGAGAGAGAAACTGGGTCCTACGAGCATTGTTTGAGTCCATTATTGAGACATCCCTGAAGTCAGAAGTAGCTCTGGACTTCTGGGCACAAACTCATTGCTGCCAAGTCAATTCTGACTCATAGCAACCCTACAGGCCAGAGCAGAACTGCCCTATAGGGTTTCCAAGGAGTGGCTGGTGGATCTGAACTGTCGGTCTTTTGGTCAGCAGCCGAGCTCCTAACCACTGAACCACCAGGGACCTGCAAAATCCTCTTCTGCTAAAGATAATTTAGATAGAATCTTTTATTTGTGCAACTCATGCATAGTAAGTAATATAAAATAAACCTCACAAAAAAAATGTTTCCTACTTTGAACTGTTTCAAGCAAGATTGCAATAGAGTAGTCAAATAAGCAAATTCCACAGCTGAAATTCCTATGGCAAACATCCCGCTGTAGGAAAGGTCACGGCCTCTTTTGTAAACAGGAGAAGGGAAGCTACTTGACTTGGGAATTCGGATTCAGCCTCAGATGCCTGAGGACCACAAAGCTCAGATCACCAAGACAAAGCTCTTTCTAACCAGCCCTTGGTCCTCTGACACTAAAGACTATGTGGTGAGGAGATCAGCCGCAGTGAGGACATCTTCAGCTTGCAGGCTGAACTACAGAAAAGCCTGGCTAGTTTTCTTTTTTAACATTGCAGAGCATATCGAAATTCTGAAAAAAACATATCGCCTGGTCACAGTTACAGACAGTGAGTTTCCCCATAAGGAAAAAAATAGATACAAGCCTCGGCTCCTGCCCTGAGCATCAAATCATGGCTCAACCTTACTGGCCTCAGCTGTGGCAAAAGGTATAAAAAGCATAGTTTTTGGTTAGCAGCCAAACTCTTATCCACTGTGCCACCAGGGCTCCTAAAGCACAACACAATTTTTCAAAAAGTTTAAAATATTTGAAACTTTCTATACTAACAAAATTAAAAAAAAAAAAATTATAAAATATTGGGAAGAAAAATTTGACTTTGGAAAACTCAAGAGATTGAAATAAGTTTAAGGTTTGGAAATAATTCACATACTCACCACAGGGTGATATCTTTAGGAGTAGGGTTACTGGAGGCAAAGGGTAACATTAGAAAACCTACTAGGAGTAAATTGTCATCTGGGGTGAGAAAGTTGAATACCGTTTCCAATTCAGACTTCTGCCAGCTATCTAGGAGCCCTGGTGGTGCCGTGGCTAAAGCCCTTGGCTGCTTAACAAAAGGTCAGCAGTTCGAGCCCACCACCACTCTGTGAGAAAAAGACAGGGCAGTCTGCTTCTATAAGGACCCCTGATGGTACAGTGGTTAAGAACTCCACTGTTAACCAAAAGGTCGGCATTCAAATCCACCAGCCCCTCCCTGGAAACCCTATGTGGCAGTTCTGCTCTGTCCTACAGGGTTGCTACAGTCCTACAGGATTGACTTGACGCCAGTGGGTTTGGGCTTTTTTTTCCTTTGCCAACTGTGGAAAAAAGCAAGGAGGCAAAAGGGCCCTCTACCCGCCACTTTCACAACTAGTGTTTAGTATTTTCCAAACTTTCTTTCCATCAAGAAGCACTCCTATTATTTGCCTTAACAGATCAAGTAGGTAAAAAAAAAAAAAAATCAAGTAGGTACCTATATGAAAAGTAAGAAACGATTTTCCACATTTTCATTAATCAAATTATTAAACCTTGTAAATTACATGAAATAGTTTAACTCACTAAACTAATAAACTCCATCCAAAATTAAATATAAAAAAATATATTACGAATAAATCGATAAAATCTTAGCCCAAATCAAAGAAATTTTATCTATCTATTCAAATGGGCTTTGAAATATTGTCTACAGCTGAGTGAACCTCACCCACTAGTCCTTTATGATCCTGAACACCACCACCAGACAACTATGGTTTAGACCAATACTGTTTCTTAGACCAATTCCTAACTTTCCACGGCAGTGGTTTCACTCCCTCCTTTGATGTAGGGAGGCAAATCAGTTGTAGAAATGAAAGCCTTTCTCTCTGGTGAGAATATGCCCACCTCCCTAAACTACCGTAAACTTTACAGCAACACTTGCCACTTGAACCCCACATATTAATGTGGCCTGTGCTTCTTTCCTTACGCGCCCGGCTCCAGGTTGAGGACAGGGAAACAAACAGCAGGGAGTGATGAGAAACTTAACATTCAGCGTAAGAAGATATATGATCTATGCATTTATACCAGCTTTACTTTTTCTCAACCACACCAAGACATACAATTTACATAAATGTAAGGAGCCCTGGTGGCAGAAACAATTTAGTGACGGGCTGCTAACTGAAAAGTTGATGGTTTGAATCCACCGAGCCGCTCCAGGGAAGACCTGGTGATCTGCTTCCATAAAGATTACAGCCAGGAAAACCCTATGGGGCAGTTCTTCCCTGTCACATGGGGTCACTATGGGTAGGAAAAATTATTTGACAGCACCCAATAACAACAACAACAAAAGTGGCTATTAAATTCAATAATCCTTTAAAAAACATGCTGCCCTCAAGTCGACTCCAACTCCTAACGACCCTATAGGACAGAGGAGAACTGCCCCATGGGGTTTCCAGGGAGCGGCTGGCGGATTCCATCGCCGACCTTTGGTAGCAGGCATGCTTTTAACCGCTACGCCACCAGAGTAATTACAAAGCCCTCCACAGTCCACTGAAACTGCTACTGATTGACTGATGAAGCCTTGAAAAGCAATCACAATGACTTATGTGTTGAAGGGGTAGTATGTACACTTTCAGTTTTGAGTATGGAAAAGTCATAGTCTGAACTTCTAATACACACGGGCATGAAGCTCGGTAACACCACACAGAGACCCTGGGTTATGGGACTGACGGATCAGGAGGACAGGTGTAGCCAGGGTGATATATATGAAAAAATACAGTTACAGCATAATACTCTTACTAATGTATTTCTTTATATATGAACATGGGTATTTTTTAAGCAGGTGGATATGGAAAGGAAAGAATAGTTTACTTTCTGAGCAAACAGAAGCAATGTTAAATCCTATCATTTTGTTCTTCAGTGAGCTAGCCCAATTTCAAGTCTGAATGACCTGTGTTGAAATTACAGATTTATTCCTTACATGTTGACGATGAATTATAACATCTTTATATTTTGATATGTAGAAAGACCTTGGAAATTAAGACCCATGAAAATTATCTAAGCAAACCACAATTATTTATCTTGGGCAAGTGAACCTTTAACACCCTTCTAAACGCTGGTGGAGTAGTGGTCAAGGGTTTGGCTGCTAACCAAAAGTTTGGCAGTTGGGATCCACAAGGTGCTCCTTGGAAACCCTACAGGGCAGCTCTAGTCTGTCCTATTATAGGATCGCTGTGAGTCGGAATCAACTTGACGATAATGAGTCAGTGTGCATAATAAAAGTGGACATTTTAATAAAACAAAGGTAATATCACATGACAATGTCAATATAATTAATTATGAGAAATATACCCAACGCATCTCTCACTTCACCCTTAAAGTTTTCTATTGCCAGGTAGGGTTCAGGAATAGCCCATTAGTTAAAAGTGTGAGGCAGAACCTCCACAGTGCTATATTGGGAATCCTGTTTTCTTTGCTTGGCTTCCTCCCTCACAATGTCATATTAAGGGTCCTGTTTCCTGTGCTGGGCTTCCTACCCCCCAGCTTTGCATGTGCATCCTGCTTTTGCTTGGAGGTTGTATGTAAACCCCACTGCACCTACTCGGTATAATTAAGAATATTGCTGACATAACTTGCATGAACTTCCTACTTGTTAACCCCTTAAAAGTAACTTGCCTGCCCGCCCTTGGGGAGCAGTCTTGGCAGTAGCAGCTCCAACCAACTCCTTTTCCTTGTGCAATACAATAAAGGTGCCTTTCCTGTTCTGCCGCCTCAGTCTCTCATTTATTGGCCAACATGAGTCATGCAGAGCAACCTGGGGTTTCCACCCAGTAATAAGTACATTAATGGTTTGTATTTGAGGCAGTGCTAAAATGTCCCATAACCTAGGACCACCAGCTATTCATCTTTACTAGGAGTTAAACAAGAAGTGGCCCTAAAACTACAGGAAAATGTAGACTTAGAGAAACTCTTTATAGACAATGAGGGATGATGAAGCAAAACAAAGCAAGCAAGCGAAAAATTATGGATGGTCAAGACGCTCTGGTAGACTATATAATTTATGAAAATAAAACTTTTTTTTCATTCATCTAAATTCACATAAAAAGAAAAAAAAAATGTTGACTGCCTACCCTACAACCAGCACTGTTGGAGGTGTTTTACACACATTCTCATTTGATCTTCAAAACATCCAGAATGTGCCACTAAACCCAATCTCATTACAGATGAGAAACTGAGTCTCAGAGGGAACTTGCTCTGGTTCCGCAGTTAAGTAAGAGGAGGAACTAGAATTGAACCTGAAGTGGGAGCTTGGCCCAAAGCAGCTACACATTCCAATGTGGTCTTACGATGTGGTGTAAAAAACTGAGTCTTCCAAAGACAACAAATAATTCAGTGTGCCTAGTTCTTAAACTGCCAGAGATTTAGTCTTATCACGGTACCATTTGCATATAAGGTAACGTGTACAGTGACTTCTGTGACTTTACCGGCTAGTAGGGTCAACAGAACAAACAATACTTCCCTTTGGCCTGTATCAACTTTCTTTTATTTTGGAATACCACATCCTTATTTCCAAATAGTGAGCAATCTCCTGAGAATAAAAATTTCCTGAATGAAATAAAAGTGTCAAATTACTCTTGAACAAGGATTCTTTAAAGTTTTTTTTTTTAACCTTACAAAAGATGAAGGGTAGAATTTACTTATTTTATTAAAATTTTGTTTAAATATACTAGTGAGCCAAATTACCACTTCTCTTTAATCAATTTAAACAAGATCAACAGGATGGAAGTTATAACTTACTTTCATTATTCTAACCTCCAGCATAGTAATTTGCAAACATCTCAACACTTAGTCACTCCACAGGTATTCCCATAAAAGCCCAGCACAGTAAATAGCACTTTAAACTAGAGACCTGTGATTTCTCTGCATTGCACGTTCACTGATGTTCATACTAGCTCATTATTAATTCATGCATTTCCATATAACTCCATAAAAACACCTATGAAAGCTAGAAGCTGGATGCATGTTCTCTGAGCAGAAAAACTGAAAATCTTATCTCCTAGACATTCTTGAACAATCAGACTCTCAAGCTGCCTGTGGGCAGGGATCACAGAATGGAGTAATGATAGACAATAAAATATCTGATAAAACTAAGTGGAAATGGGACAGTTCCAGCCAGCAGTGTAAATACCCTTTCGTTGCTGTTATCTGACAATTCAGATCAAGAAAAGATATTACAGCAATGAGGTCCACAGAGGTACAGGAAGGCAGCACAGCACCGAAGTGGTGTCCTGTGTTTGAAGCAGGCGGGCTCACACAGCTTTGCTCTTTGACACACAGTGACCTGTGTACCCCAAGTTGTTTTGCAAACGTGCTCAGAAGGTCACAGGGAGGTTCAGGCAAGTGTGTGGATGGCCTGGCACCTTTCACTTGGGGTGGCAGGAACCCTAACATGTACGTTACTGGCATTAGAGCAAGGGCATCATCTTTCGGACTCCTGCCCCTGATGTATCAATCTCCTACCGAACCCATAACATCATAACAAAGCTTTGAGAATGACATTTATTAAAACAATTAGAAAAGGAGGCGAGGGGGTCACATGGCTTTTCAAATTTTACATACTTACAAATAACATAAAATGAATTACAATCGGTAAAATTCAGAATTTAGGAAGAGCTTCTCCACGAACTGAAACGAATGTAGTTAACCTTAAATAAAGTAAACCACGATCGCCAAAACAGTACCGTGAAATCTTCAATTTTGACAGTTTGCGCAATGATTTCTTTTGAAGGGTTACTAGATGCGCAACAGTAAATCCCAGAGGTATCATCTTTTTTCTCAGGCTTTCACCAACGATTTACCCTCCCTGGCAATTTTTTTTTTTTTTAAAAGATAAGGGGAAAGGGGTGTCACGATATTAAATAAATAAGTTCTGTCCCAATTCAAGCCGTGATTCATGCCCAGCGTAACCAAATATCTGTACTCACTTGTACCCAGAGCCTCTTCCACTTCGGGCGCCCCTCCAGCTCCAAAACAACTACCCAGGAGGAGGAAGAACTAGTCTTTACTTGGCTCGGGCTCCGCCTCCCCAAAAAAGGGAAAGTCCCTAGTGAGCAGCACACCTGAAACAGGTAAAGGAGAAGTAAACACCCCACTTTTGTCCACTGCAAAACACCTACTTTATAAATATTCCCAGGACAAAAATAGCAAAACTATCCGGCTGGCAACTAAGGCCAGGGCTCCGCTCCGCTCCAAAAGTCTCATAGTGACTTTTTAAGGAATCCGATCTAACGTGGGAAAACCAACAGAGACGGTCCCTATTACAGAGCCGGAAGGTGCGCCACCTCCGGGCTGTTTGCGACACTGGTGACCGCGCACGGGGTGCACCGTGGAGGCGACGGCACTGCGGGGGGCTAAAGCTCGGGGTCCTGGGAAGGGCGCCCCCGACCGGCGCGGACCTCGCTGGGGCGGCACCGGGGTCTGCGCGGGGCGTTACGTTTAAGGCTGCGCACGGCCGGGAATCCCAGGGGGGTTTGTCCTCCTGGACACATGAAAGCTGAGGAAGGGCGCGTGATCTCAATGGTGAGACGTCTTCTGGGTCTTACCCTAAACAATCCAAAGGCAAACCCATTGCCCTGAAGTGGATTCTGACTCACAGCGACCCTACAGGACTGAGTAGAACTGTCCCATAGGGTTTTCAAGGAGCGACCTTTTGGTTAGCAGCCGAGCTCTGCGCCACCGGCCACCAGGGCGTCAGGGTCTTACCCTGCTCCCCCGGAATTGCTGAGCCCCTCGCGCTCCGCTGGCCCTCCCCAGACCGCCAGCTGGCAGGCTCCGGTCGCCCGCTCCCATCACGTGGTCCAGGGAGGCACGTCGTCTCCCCACCTCGCCCAGCCCTCGGCCTCGCAGCAGGTGCGTTAACTCCTGCCACGCTGCAGCGCACCGGCCAGCGTTTCGACGGTTCTGGCCAACACAGAGTCATCAGGGTCCCTTCCAGCGCTCACATCTCGGATAGCAACACGGACCGGCGGTCGAAGCCGGCGTGGGGGCCGTGAGCGTGGAGTCCCACCCATGTCCCCCGCCTCTGCCCCTGCAGGTGACTCTCCCACCCGGCTGGCAGTCGGTCACGTGCCCTCGGGGCGGGGTCACGTGGCCTCGGGGCGGGGTCACGTGGCCCGGGGCGGGGCTAGATCCGGAGTGCGCCTGCGCGCGGGGGCCGGACGCTGGGAATGCGCATGCGCCGCGGGCCGGCGGGTTCCGGCCGGAGCTTCTGACTCAGGTGCTACTTGGCAGGGCTTGACAAGATGGCGGAGCAGGTCCCCAAGTCCGTGCTGTTTGTATGTCTGGGTAAGAGGGTGCTGATGGAACCCCACTGCCGATTTTCACTGGAGGGTTGGATGGGGCCGCTTGCACTGTGGGCCGCGCTGCTGAACCAGGAAAAGTGGGCGGAGAGATGCCTGGAGCGGGAGACGGAGACTTGGCTGTGGGGTACGGGCGACCGGGGCCCTTCCTCCCCGCCTTGCCCTGGCAGAGCCCGTCTCCAAAACAGCACTTCCCCTATTGCACTGGCCTGGAGCCCCCGCTTCCCGCTTCCCGCGCAGACTGCCGGCCTCATACGCCTTAACGTCTGTGGTGCTGTCGTGATGCCCAGAGGCCCGGGGAAACGCTGCTTAGCTGCCCAGTTTCCCCTGGCCGGTGCTTAGAGGTGGAACCGAGCTAACGTGGATCGCGGTGGGAGGGTTCCTGCTTCTCCGTTGTAAAAGCCAGGCCACGGAGACCTTAATTCAGATATCTTTGTAACCTTCGTCCCTGACCCCATCTGCCAGTGTCCCGGTTCCTCCACGTGACAAATGAAGGTGACTTATATTAATAATTTCTCCAGTGCTTTCCAGTTCAGGGATATTTTCCTTTTTAGAATTTCATATTGTTGATCATGCTGGTATAATAAAAAAAAACCCACCGCCACAAAAACCACACCCACCACCCTTGGGCTCATAGCGATCCTATAGGGCAGAGTAGAACTGCTCCATAAGGTTTCCAAGGCTGTAAATCCTCACGGAAACAGACTGCCACATCTTTCTCCCGCGGAGCACTGGTGGATTTGAACTGCTGACATTTTTGGTTCGTATTCGAGTGCTTTAACCACCGTGCCACCAGGGCTCCTATAATGCACCATGGTGGCTGCTAATGTGGAGTGTATATTTATGTATATTTATTTTCAGTACATTCAGCAGGTTTCTTTTGATCACCTAGTCTGTACTAGGTGTTATGGATTGCGTTTTGTCCCCCCAAAATAGGTGCCGTAAATCCTAACTTCTATGCCTGTGGTTATAATCTCACTTGGGAATGAGTAGCCTTTGTTATGTTAATGAGACGGAATTAGTATAGAGTGTCTCTTGAGTCAGTCTTTTTTGAGATATTAAAAAAAAAAACCTGTTGCTTTCAAGTCTATTCTAACTCATAGCGACCCTGTAGGACAGAGTAGAACTACCCCGTAGAGTTTCCAAGGAGCACCTGGTGGATTTGAACTGCTGACCTTTTGGTTAGTGGACGTAGCACTTAACCACTACGCCACCAGTGTTTTCCTTTGAGATATAAAAGACATTAAACAAATGAACAGAGCAGAGGTGGGGGAAGATACCAAGGCACACAAAGATCGCCCAGGAGCAGAAGCTCAGAAGAGACAAGGACCTGCCCCCAGAGCCGGAAGAGAGAAAGCCTTTCCTAGAGCCGTCACCCTGAATTCAGACTTCTAGCCTCCTAAACTGTAAGACTGTGGGCGCAAACATAGCAATGATTATGACGATGGCACCAGACTGGACAGTGTTTTGTGCTGTTGTGCTATGGGGTGACTATGACTCTGAACCGATTTAATGATACCTGACAACAACAACAAACTGTGAGAAAAGAAATTTGTTTGTTAAAGCCACCCACTGGTGGTACTTCTGTTATAGCAGCACTAGGTAACTAAGACACAGGCACTGTTCTACATGCTAGGGATATAATAGCAAACAGAACAGATGAAAATATCTGCACTTCTAGATCTCCCATTCTGCAGACATCAAACAGGTAATGTGTATACTCAGCCAGATGGTGTTAGGTATTGAGAAAATAAAGCAGGAGTCGGATGGGAGTCTAGTGTGGTTTTAGTGAAGGCCTTCCCTGGGTAACACCTGCACAAAGACTTGAAAGAGATGAGGAAGTAAGCCTAGCAAATATTTGTGGAAACCATCCTTGGTCTAAGGGGAAGCCCTGGGTAACACTTGAACAAAGATTTGAGAGAGATGAGGAAGTAAGCCTAGTACTTATTTTTGGAAATCATCCTTGGCTTAAGGGAAAGGAGGGAAAAACTTTTGGAGTGAGAGTGAGCTGCCCATGTTCAAGAAAAGGCAAGGGAGGCAGAGTGACCATGTAGCCTTTCTCAGTCAGGATTCCTGATTTGAACCTGAGAATTCAGAAGATAATTTGAGTGCCTAATTTCTCAGTCCTCCTATGGATAACACAGAATTAGTACCATTTTAGATGATAGAGGGAAAGTTAATTCATTATGTACAATGGATGCTTTAGAGGAGAAGTCTGCCAACTTTTTCTGTAAAGAAAGGCTTGTGGGCCATACCTCAGGTGTAGCAGGAACACTGTAATTTGAATTTCATGTAATTTTCATATGTCACAAAATATTCTTTTGAGTTTTTCAACCATTTATAAATGTAAAACTTACTCTTAGCTCTGTAGACCATACAAAAAAATATGGCAGGCTGAGTTTGGCCACGAGCTATATGACATTTGGACCCCTGCTTGAAGGCATAAGGAGGTCCATATCTATCAGGCCTTGTAGGCCTTGCAAGGATTTTGGCTTTTACTTGGAATAAGAAGCCATTGGAGAATTTTCAGCATTTTGAGAGTTTTGATCTCCTTTAAGTTTTAAAAGAAGTATTCCAGCTTGTGTGTTGAGGTTCCACAGAAGGGGAAGCAAGGGCAGGAGGGAGACCAGATAGGAAACTGCTGCAGTAATCTAGGCAAGAGATGACCCTGTGGATGGGGCCAGAGTATTAATGGTAGAGGTGGTGTGTGGTCGTGGTCTCTCACTACGAGATATTGTGTATGTATTAACATGGTAGCCTGTGCATAGGGCATTAAAGACTGTATAGTTTTCAAATGTAAAAATTTTATTCCTTCAATACAGTTATTTGGATCCCTTTGAGACTGACAGGAGCCCTGGTAACGTAGTGGCTAAGTGCTCAGCTGCTAAGGGCAGTCTGCTCCTGTAAAGATGCACAGACTTGGAAACCCCGTGGGGCAGTTGTGTGCTGTCCTGTAGGGTCGCTATGAGTCGGAATGGACTCGATGGCGGTGGGTTTGGGTTTGAGACTGAAGGGCTGAAGTCTACAGCTGCATCGTGGTTTTCGTTGCTAAAGCTAATTGCATGCGACCACTTCCTTTGGCAAGATCATTAAGTGTTTTATGTTTTTGTGAGATAAAGACCTCCTGGAGGACAGAGCTGTCAATCAGGCCATAGTCTGCACGGCTGGTAGAGATAGTGTATTTGTTAGTGGTGTCAGTGTACTTTTTTCCTATCGTTAAATAGATCTCCACTGAGTGCTTTGTGTGTGCCATACCCCAAGAGCTGCTGGGGATACTCCAGCTGGTAAACCAGACACAGCCCTTATCCTCATAGGGCTTAACTGTGTTGTTGTGGTTAGTCTGTAGCCTTGAAATGAAGGTGTTGAGTTATGCCGCCTAATTTGGAAGCGAGTGCTTGGGTGATGCAAATGGTTAAGCGTTCAACTGCTAGCTGAAAGGGTGGCTGTTCAGACCCACTTAGAGGCACCTTGGAAGAAAGGCCTGGCAATCTTCTTTCAAAAGGTCCCATCCCTGAAAACCCTGTGGAGCAATTCTACACCGCACACACTGGGGAAGCCGAGAGTCGGAGTCGACCCCGAGGCAACTAACTACAACAATTTGGAAAAGACAAAGACCGAAAAAAAACACCCAAACTGGAGGCTTTACGGAATGAAGCTTTTCCTTAAATTTGAAGAGAGCGTTTTAAGTTTTTAGAGTGTATTTCATAGGTGACAGCCTGAACTAGTGCGTTTTATTGTTTACTGATGGGTTCTATTTTTAAATAAACTGGTGATGGCAACTTCTGCAGTTGGGAGGGCGAATAATACCCGGCCGGATGTTTTGTCCGGTGATCTTGTAGCTACTATGACTTTGCTTCTGACCTTTCGGTAGTAGATGTTTTTTCGCCCCTGCTTTTTTCGCCCCTTCTAGCTTCTTTAAAGGTGGCCATCTGGGGGGAGAGTGGGTGAATACACCTTAACTTTTAAGACAAAAAATTCCAAGGGTTTGTATTATTGTGAGAAAACTAAACTGAAATTTTACAGTTAATGATTATTTGTAAAGGGTGGGACTAGGCTTTCTGTTGTCAAATGCTGAGATAGTAGGTGTCTATCTATAATGACTTCCGGCGTTTCACATAATAACATTTGTCTCAATTGGGGATAGGGCGATTGCTGTTCAGAGTATTCTGGGATATATGGCGTGTTAGTCATCTAGTGCAGCCATAACAGAAATACCACAAGTGGATGGCTTCAACAAAGAGAGATTTATTCTCTCACAGTCTAGTAGGTTACAAGTCCAAATTCAGAGCGTCGGCTCCAGGGGAAGGCTTTCTCTCTCTGTCAGCTCTGGGGGAAGGTCCTTGTCCTCAATCTTCCCCTGGTCAAGGAGCTTCTCAGGCACAGGGACCCCGGGTCCAAAGGACGTGCTCTGCTGCTGGTGCTGCTTTCTTGGTGGTATGAGGTCCAAACTCTCTGCTTGCTTCCCTTTCCTTTTATCTCTTGAGTGATAAAAGGTGGTACAGGCCACACCCCAGGGAAGCTCCATTTGCCTTGGATCATGGAGGTGACCTGGTAAGGGTGTTACAATCCCACTCTAATCCTTTTAACATAATATTACAGTCACAAAATAGAGGACAACCACACAATACTGGGAATCATGGCCTAACCAAGTTGACACATACTTTTGGGGGACACAATTCAATCCATGACATACGGTGATGGTGAAATAATTACATACCCATAGGAGACCTTTCAGTAATTAAAATAGTGGGGAATGATAATATCTGTTTTAAAAACTAAACACAAATTTGCAATGTGGAAAGGAAGAACTTCACAGCACAGACCAGCAGATAGAGGGCATTCAAGATTAATTTTCTTTTTCCTGGTTGATAAAAGTTTTTACTCCACAGTCTATATGGGGGGGGGAAACACAAAATATACTTAGGTTTTATAATGTAAAAACTAAAGGATATTGCAGAAAAGGCACTGGGTTGTTGTCATGTACCCGAGTGAAATGTCTCATGGAATAATCAGTTATGCTTCGCAACATTTTGGAAGATTTTACTTCTATGTGCTTTTCATAAACCATAAGATTCTAATAAAGAGTAACATCTGTCGTCTAATTACCTCTCCCTCAGTTTTCCATCACCACCCTCTCAGTTCACATCCCTGGTTGCCATGGGTCAGAATCGACTCGACAGCAACAAGTTTGGCTTTTGTTGTGGTCTCTTAGTGAGTGTTTAATATTCGCCTCCTGAGTAGTCTTTGCCTTCCGTCTTGTACTCTTCTCATGCTCCCTTCAGCCCTGCAAGTTATTCTCCTGAATTGTGGGACGAGTCTGTGTCTTAAACAACTCTTTATCTTCAGGCCCCAGCAAGGGCTCGGGTCGTAAGTAGTAGGGGTACAGAAGTATGTTTGTTGAACAAATGCATCACATTCCTCTTCTCCCCAAAACCTTCAGCTTCTTCCTGCAAAGTCTAGCATTTTAGGACTCCGTGTGCCACGTCAGCCCATACTTACTGTCTGTACCTGAAGCCCGGTGCAGCCTTACTGGTAATTCATGCAATTCCCTGGAATTTAAATGTCACTTCATTCAGCTTCTGCCCACGACTATCATTTTCATCCTTTAAAGATCAACTAATATATATATGTTTTTTTCTACTAACAACTTTTACTTTCCTGCATTCCACTTATGTTGCATTTACGGCTGACTGTGTCTCCCCTAGGTACATTGTTTGGCATGGATGTTTTCAGGGGAGACCTTGTGTCTCTGATCTTTCTGCAAAGCAGCCTCAGCTCAGGGCTTTGTGTATCCCCGCTCCGTGAAAGTTCGTGCTTAGTTGTTACTTGTGCCAAAATACATTTTGTGTCTGTATTTTTTCATGAAATGATACCTGTCTTTATTGTGTGTAGTGTGTTTAAAAATACACGTTTTAAAATCCCATTTTATTGTCTTTCATTTTAAATTAGGCAGGTCTCAGCCCACTTCGCTGGTGTCGTGACTCACTTCTGGGCCATTAATAGCAGCCTGAACATTTTAGTGATGTTGGTTATAACTGTTTTTCTGATGTCTTTGTTCATATTTTGAGTACTTAGACAGTCGGTGTCAAATCATCGAACTTGGGTTTCATCAGTTGCTCTCTACAGAGTTCTGCCACTCGCTGGATTACATCAAAGAATAGAGTTTGTCATTTGCCCTTTCTTAGGGCAAATCCAGTCATCTCCTGATAGGTGTGTGGGTAGTTTACGGCTTTATAATAGAAATCAGCACCTGCTGTGCTATCAAACCTGTGGCCCACTTTCTTTCCCCCCTCCTTTTTTTTAAGGTAACATTTGTCGATCACCCATTGCAGAAGCAGTTTTCAGAAAACTTGTAGCTGATCAAAACCTTTTAGACAAGGTAAGTATTGTTGAGTGTCTCACAGAGGCCAGCCTGTGTTTTGTAAACTGTGAACATATGTCTCTTTTCCCCCCTGCAGTGGAGGATAGACAGTGCAGCAACATCCACATATGAAATAGGAAACCCTCCTGATTACCGGGGGCAAAATTGCATGAAGAAGCATGGGATTCCCATGAACCACATTGCCCGGCAGGTACCGTACTTGGTTCGAAAAGCAGACGTGTGTGTTTTGTGTTACAGTGGACCATTGACAGTGGTGCTGTTTCTGACTGGAACGTGGGCCGGTCACCCGATCCAAGGGCTGTAAGCTGCCTAAGACATCATGACATTAACACAGCTCATAAAGCAAGACAGGTAGAAAAGACCTTGTTCAATTCCTAAAATGTGGATTCTCGTAACTCGCATGAGTTGCAAAAGGCTTGCTCAAATGCGTATGTTTGTTTAGCTCCGATGAACTTAAATATAGCTGCATTGTGACCATTTGATTTCCCTTCCCGTTCCGTGGTTCTGCAAGCCTTGTATGGTCTTGGAATTTACTTATTAGATTGTGTGTAAGAGTTCTACAACTTAAAATGTAGAGAGCCCTGGTTAAGAGCTGAGTTGTAGTCGCTGTTTTACCCATGTAATTTTTAGTGAATCATTTAGGCCTAGTCTGAATTAAAAGGGGACATGGTAACTCTTCTGCTTCACGAGTTTGTTGCTAGAATGAAGTTAATGTGTATAAAAACATTTTATCAACTGAAGTGCTTCAGAAATATAGGGTGATATTATGGACCTATAATTAACAGTCTCATCATGTCAGACATAGATTTGAAGCCCATAAAGTAACAACCAAGCTTGTAATTTCGTGAGAAGATAGGCTTGTATTTATATTATAGATTAGAGGATACGGTTGCTTTTCTAAGGGTTCCTTATTTAGTGTGGAAAAAATTACGAGAAATTCTCCAGTTGACAAAAATCTTATCCTTAAAATAACATTTATATTGAATTTTCAATACTCATGTGTTTTTCTTTTGTGTGGTATGCGAAATGTTTTAAATGTGCACAGAGTATGGAAATAATTTGAAGGCCATCTATGATCCCATAAGCTGGGTTTGACAAAATTTGCCACCTTCTGATTTTTATTTGTTTTTACAAAGTAATATGTAGATATACAATTAAAGTTTTCTCTTTCTCACACAAAATAGTCATTTTCCTGAAATTGGTGTGTATTCTTCCCTTGTTCTCATTCTTTTATTGTATACTTAGGTTATTGTAACACATTCATTTGTACCAAAGTGTTAATCGAACATTTACTACGTCGGGTTCTGTTTTAGGTCCTGGGTGCACAGGAGTAAGCAAAGCATAGTTCCTGCTCTTATGGGGCTTATTTTGTCTGAAACATTAGACGGTAAACAGAGGAGCAGCCATTCAGTGTGTCAGGTGGTAACATTGTGCTGACGCTGGCTTGGATGGTTCACAAGAGCACACTCCTAGCGTCTCCTTCTGACTCTCCGTTGAGTGACTTTATGTCATGTTGGAAGCAGGAAAGTGACAGTGATGGGAGTATTTACACTACAGAAATCAGCAGGTGCTGCAAATTAGTCCTGTTTTTGGAGGAGCTGAGGAACAGAATGGGTGGGAGACCTTTACCAGCACACCAGTAAACCAAACTGAACGTGTTGTTGTCCGGTCAGTTCCAGCTCACGGTGACCCACGTGTTGCAGAGTAGAGTTGCTCCATAGGGCTTTCTTGGCTGTAATTTTATGGAAGTGGATTGTCAGGCCTTTCTTCTGTGGTGTAAATGGATGCATTCAAACTGTCAACCTTTTGGTTAGTAAACGAGTGCAAACCGAGTAGACCTGTAGCACACCAGGAAACCAAAAAAAACCAAACCCGTCGCTGTCAAGTCGATTCCGACTCATAGCAACCCTATAGGACAGGGTAGAACTGTCCCATAGGGCTTCCAGGGAGCACCTGGTGCATTCCAACTGCCGACCTTTGGTTTAGCAGCCGAGCTCTTAACCACTATGCCACTAGGCGTGATAGCTAATATGTTCTGTGAAAAAATCTAAAGCAGCGTAGGGGGTTGGGAGTGACGGCATTGAAGGTTTCTGTCTTAGGTAGGTACGTTAAATATATCCTTTTGCAAGTTGCTTTTTTAAGATTGATCACTGTTTTGAGGTTTATTTGTGTGCCAGTGTAGATCTAGCTTATTTAAATTCTCTATTGTCGCTAATTGAAGCCAGTTTACCTGTTGCCATATTGATGGACATGTGAAAAGATGCTCAGCCTCAGCTGTAACCTGGAGCGTGCAAATTAAAGCAACTAGATACCATTCCATGCCGGTCAGATAGGCAAAGATTAAAAGGTCTGTCCGTGGTCTGACTGTGCCAGGTATTAAGAATATGGAGAAATGGTGAGGGCATAAGCGGGTGTACTTTGGAGAGTAGTTTTGATAGTGTCTAGGAAAGTTAAAGGTGCTTGTATCCTACAACCCAGCAGTTCTACTTTTGGATACAGATGGTGGGCTAAAACCAAAAAGAAAAAAAAACCAAACCTGTTGCCGCTGAGTCAGTTCCGCCTCATGGGGATCCTATAGGACGGAGTAGAACTGCCCCAGAGGGTTTCCAAGGAGCACCTAGTGAATTCAAACTGCTGACCTTTTGGTTAGCAGTCGAGCTCTTAATCTTTGCGCCACCAGGGCCCCCAACCAAACCAAGTCACTTTTATTTCAGCAGTGTGAGATTTCAGTCCATTGTCTTCAGGCATTCATCATTTCTGTTCAGAAATTCATTGCGCCATTGTTGTTTCTTGGAAAAGACTGTCTTTTTCTCTGGTCATTTTTTAATTTTTTTTTTCCCCTCATGTTATTCAGTTGCTGGGTGGTGGAAACAGGTAAGCACTCGACTACTCACTGAAAGGTTGGTGGTTCAGACCCACCCAGAGGTGCCTCAGAAGATAGGCCTGGTGAACTTGTTTCCAAAAGGTCACAGCCTTGAAAACCCTGTGGAGTGTAGTTCAACTCAGACATACATGGGGTCACCGTGAGGTGGAATGGACTTGACTGCAACTAACAAGAAAAACACTTTTCAGCAGTACTACTATGGTATGCAAAAATTTGCTTCTTGAACTTGTGATTTAATTAATGTTTTTCATAAATTTTGGAAAATTCTGGGCTGTTATCTTTTTATATTTCCCTCTCATTTTCTCCTTCTGAGGCTCCACTTAGATGTGTATTGAACATGTATTTCTTACTCCTTTTTCTGTGTTTTCCATCGTTTTTGCTCATGCTTCAGTGTGAGCTTTTTTGCCAACATGTTTACAGATAGTCTAACGTTCTGTTTCCAGACAACCTTTAAACCTCAGCTTACTGAGTTCTTAATGTTTATTATCTGACTTTTTTAAATTCTGTAATCTTTACTTGATTATTTTTGTAGATTCTACTGAAATTCTACACCTTACCCTATATTTTCTTGAACATATTAATCAGAGTTACTTTAGAAAAAGCCTGTGTCTGATAACTCCAGTATCGGGCCGTCTGTCATCTTTTCGGTTTCTTTTCTTTGTTTCATTCCTTGGTATGTGTGCTAGTTTTGGGGTTAATGTTGAATAAAGTGTATGAACAGTTGTAGACGTTTGGGATGATAGTATTTTGCTTCAGAATGAGTTCACTTTTGTAGGTAGGTGCCTTAGGCCTGAGCACTTTAATACAGTGAAGGGTTGAGCTGACTTGAGTCTGGGTTGTAGCCTTTGCCGGGCTTGGTCTACCTTTGGCCTCCCCCCAACTTTGGGTGAGCTCTGCAGCACTTCCCAACTCAGAGCTTGATAGGACTTACTTCCTAGACAGGCCTCCTCCTGTTTGGCACTTCCGGAGTAGGATTTTTTTCCTTGTTACTGTGAGTCTGCTACAACTTTCTACTTGGCTTCTTAGGTTTTTGCCCTGAGTAGCTTAAAAATCTGGCAAATGCTTTGAGGAGAAGCTGAGTGGAAGGCTCACTCACCTGTGCCTCCCGTCTGGGATCTTTGCTCTTCGAGTTCTAGCCGTCTTGCTAGTTCCTTATCCCCAGGTTTTCTCTTCAGTGCCGTGAAGTTACTGGCAGGTCTGTTGGTTTTTTGCTTTTTAACAGTGGCCCTCTGCCAGGATTCCTAGTCTCCTGGGGACGATTTCTCAGCATCTGCACTGTTGACATTTTGGGCTAGGTAGCTCTTGTGCACTGTCTGATGTTTAGCATCTTCCCTGGGCCCCTCCCACCTGATGCTGGGAGCACCTGCTCCGCCTCCTAGCCTTGACAATCAGAAGTGCCTCCAGACATCCCTCACTGTCCTGGGGAGGGGTGGGGGGCTGGTAGGGGGGCAAAATAGCCTTCTCCCTCCCTTGAGAATCGCAACAATAGCAATTTGCAGCATGTGGTCTGGAGACTCCTGGGGTTTCCAGAGATCTTTTCAGGGGATCCATGAGGTTAAAATCATGCATGAGTAAAAAAACCCACTCAAAGCACAAGACAGAGCAGTGGGTTTCGAGGAAGTGGGGCGCAAGTCTGTTGATGTGGTTTCAGATTCCACTTTGTAACTAACTTTTAAGAAAGAACCCCTTAGTTTTAGTGTGATGTCAAAGAAGAATATCCAGGTATTTTAAAAAGCTGTTAAGATACACCTTTTCAACTGCATACTTTGTTCATATACTGCCACTGGGACACATATTGCAACAGAGCAAAGGCAGAAGCAGGTGTGAGAATCCATCTGTTTTCTATTAAGCGGGTATTAAAGAGATTTGCAAAACGTAAAACAATGCCACTGTCCTCAACAATTTTGTTTTCTTTTTAAGTTTGAAAAGTATAGTTGTTATTTATTTAAATATGTATGTGTGTGTGTTATGTTAGGTAATGAATTTTTAAATGAATTATAGATGTTTTAAATTTTTTCCAGTTTTAATAGTAAATGTGATAAATATCGGGAGTGAGAACCCACATAAACAAAAGCTCTTTGGCAGCAGGTCCTAAATAATTTTTAAGAGTTTAAAAAGGTTCTACAATTAAAAAGTTCTAGAATCTCTGTTCTAGCGTCTCTATTCCCACTGCCGTCGAGTTGATTCCAACCCTGGTGACCCTGTGGGGAGTAGAACTGTCCAAAGCTGTCAGTCTTTATGGGAGCAGTCTGCCACCTCTTTCTCCTGCTTCTAGGGTGTAGTCAGTGCCAAGTATCAGCAAATGCCCTGAGGGAAGAATGGAGTAGACTGTCAGTTGACCTCTCCTTGGTAAACCCAAAAAAACCGACTGCTTTCCTGTCAATTCCAACTCATAGTGACCCTGTAGGACAGAGTAAAACTGCCCCTTAGGGTTTCCAAGGCTGTAAGTCTTCACGGAAGCAAACTGCCACATCTTTCTCGGAGCGGCTGGTGGGTTCAAACCACTGACCTTTTGGTTAGTAGCCAAGTGCTTTAACCACTGCACCACTGTGGCTCCCTCCATGGCATAAGTAGGCAAACCTTAGGCCTGCCACCTTTTTTTTTTTGTAAATAATCGTTTTACTGGTAGGCAGCCAGATGGATTTTAATATTGTCTATAGCTGCTTTTGTACTATAACAGCAGATCTGAGTAGTTGTGACAGGGACCCTATGGCCCAAAAAACCTAAAATATTTACTCTCTGACCTTTATAGAAAAGGTTAACCGACCCCACTCTGTGGTGTCTTCCTCTTTGGGATTTTGATCTTGGAAAGCCTACTTGTCACAGAAGCTCTTCAATGATTTTTAAGAGATGTTTTTGTTTTTTTTATGTGGATTTTCTAGTTTTTGGCAGTACTGTTGGTTTGCCATGAGCTATTTCATTATACAGGAAACCTGTGAGAGCCGGAACTCAACGGGAGGGACTGCCTCGTTTCTCCAGGTCTCCCAGGCTTTCCATCTTTGACAGGGTGTAGTCTTAGCACTTTTCTGTTGCTCTCTATTAGTGGAAAATATTTGCGTTTTCCTTCTCTGTTAGGTTTCAGCCTTACACAGGTTCAGTTTTCTGCAAGCAGAAATCCTTTACATTGTTTACAGGATGTTAATTACCTTTCTGCTGCTCTTAATCTTTCTTATTTTGTCATCCAAACAACATCGAAAATTCATGGATGGCTTGCTAGATGGCTGTCAGTTACTAAGTCGTTCTTTTTTTAAGATCCATAAAAGATTGGTCCAAAATTAAAAACAATGTTTAATATTTAATCCTAAGAGAAAGAGTTACTTTGTGAACCTAGCCTATAATATTTACTCCCGGAGATTTTGACAGAAGCTAATGTCTTGGTAATGCTAACAGAATAGATTCCTTAGTACTTTATTAACATGCAGAAGCTGGACAGTGAAAAAGGAAGACAGCAGAGTTGATGCATTTGAGTTAGGATGTTGGTGAAGAATGTCGCGTGTACCGTGCGCCGCCAGAAGAACTAACAAATCAGCCTTAGAAGTACAACCAAAATGTTGCCTAAGAGTGAGGATGGCGAGACTTCAGCTTGCTTACTTTGGACATGCCACTGAGAATGACCAATTGCTAGCAAAGGCCACTGTGCTTGGTAAAGCAGAGAGCGCGTCGGCGAAAACGAGGGAAGCCCTCGGTGAGATGCACTGACAGTAGCCACAGCAATGGACTGAAACAGCAATGATCATGAAGACGATGCAGGACCGGACAGCTTTTCTTTCTGTTACACGCAGGTCGCTATGCGACAGAGCTGGCTCGACGGCAGCTAATGGCAACGAACACTAAAAATGAATGCTTACTTAAAAGCCAACGTTTCTCATTTTCTACAGGCTATTAGGTGTTTTTATTATTTTTTCTACAATTATTGTTAGAAAAACACTACTTTGTTTACCAGATTTTCAGTATCTTCTTTATGATACCATTTTCCATCTATGGTTTGGTGGGCTATCTAATGAGGAAAACTGTTACTCAAGTTACATTCTTAGAAATTGTTTCCACCTTCATTTTGCAGCACGTTTATATTCCCTTATTTTCTTATTCTATCACTATTTCTAATATCAAAACTAACAAAATATTTTCTTGTTTATATTTTAAGAAGGCTTATACTTAACAGATCATGTCAGAAAACAGTTATAAACTCTCAGGTTAGAATTGGCAGAAATACTGAGTGGCACACTCTTCTATGTCATATTCAAATTAAGGGTACTTATTCAGAGTAAAGAAGAAACCGATTTAATGAATGTATTACTCACGTTCTCTTAATAAATCTCTTCTGACCACCTTATTTAAAATTTTATCTTCCTACCTCCCCCATAAAACACTTTATCTCTCTCCTCTGCTTTATTTTCTCTCCAAGGTATTTATTGCCTTCTGCGTATCCTTAGAAACCCTGCGGGGCAGTTCTACTCTGTCCTGTAGGGTTGCTGGGAGTCTGAATTGACCTGACGTCAGTGAGTTTGGTTTCTGGTTGTATTGCCTGTCTCCCATAAGTAGAAAGTAAGCCCATAGAGGCGGGAACTTTTGTTACTTTAGTGTATGTCACCCACAAGGGCCCAGAATATTCCCCTGCATGGTAGGCACTGAACAAGTACTTATAGAATAAAAAAATATGGTAAACCAATTAAGAGTATTAAATGTGATGTTTTTGTATGTTGACTGAATTCTACTTTTCTGAGAAATTGAAGTTGAGTTATGTAAGCTTTGTGTCCATGTATTATGCTATATTATGATCATTCCCCAAAAAAAAAAAAAAAAATCCCAAGGAACTTTATAATTTAAAATTTATTTGCAGTACAGTTTTGGGAAGTAGATTAATTCTAACTTAAAGTTCCCTAAATTGTTTATCTTAATTAGTGAGTAACAGATTCAAATATGGTAATTTTTTTTTTTTTAATAACTGCTTTGGGTCTTTTAGACCTACCTGGCATAAATACAAACCCTGTGTTTTTGACTTCTTGTTTAATTTTAGGTTACCCGAGAAGACTTTGCCACATTCGATTATATACTATGTATGGATGAAAGCAATCTGAGGTAATCATATAATTTTTCTTAAGAGTATTTCTGTTGAACTCTTAATTCAGTAATAGGCCAAGCAGTTTGTTGTCCAAAATGACTTTAAAAAAAAAAAAAAAAAATTTAAGCATTTATTAGACAATGGTGGTCACAATATACAGAATATTTAGAATAACAAGAAATTCATTGAGTAATTTAGAGTTGTCATATGGGTGTGTTTATTAAGATACGGGAAGTCCAACTAGCTTGATTTAATTTGAAGAACATCTAGGTTGTGATACAGATATAAAAAGATGCATTATTTCAGTATGAATGTCATTTTGCTATTGATATGAGTGAGCCATGGGCAGTGTGGTGTCTTACCTTTCTTATTTCTCCCTACCTCTGCCCCTCCCCTGTAAAAAGGCAAGACTGATGAAAAAAGGAAAACTTTTTACTCTAAGCTGCCAGTTGCCTTCAGTGATTAAAGAATGGCAGGCCAAGGTAGTAAATAAGGGCTGCTCCTTAAATAATGCTAACGTTGTGTGTTCTGCTTGGACCAAAGAGCTTTATTCGTATTAACTTTTTGCGTCCTCACAGCACACATTGAGGCAGGTTAGTCTTTACTATCCCCATTTTATTGATGAGGAAATTGAGGCACAGAGGCTAAATCACTTGCCCAGGTTCACAGAACTAGTGAATGGGCGTGACGGCATTTAAGCCCAGAGCATGTGGCACTACAGTCCACACGTCTAACCCCTGGGCCGTACAGCCACTAATGTGTATTTGACCTCAGGCGACGTTACATTTTACCTCATGGAGCTCGGTGGCATTTTTTCAGCTGTGTGTGTAGGCGCCGTGCTGGGTCCTGGTGATACAGTGATGGGGAAAATACTCATGCTGCCTACTCTCGAGAGAGGAGTCCCTGGGTGGGACGTTTGGTTAAGCTCAGCTGCTAACAGAAATATTGGAGGCTCCAACCTACCTAGAGGCGCATCAGAAGAAAGGCCTGGCAGCCTACGTCTGAAGGATCAGCCATCGAAACCCCTGCGGCACAGAGTTCTACTCTGACACACATGGGTTTACCCTGAGTCAGAATTGACTCGACAGCGGTTGTTGGCGTCCTCATGAATTTGAGAGTCTAGTGTGGACTACAGGTATCACTCAAGGGAATATTAAATCTAACTAGAGAAGCGGTGAAATGAGACACTCTGATAAAGTTCCAAAAACAAGCAAGTACAAGTATAGTTTTACAAAGTTAGGAACACACTTAGCTTAAATGATGAAATGAAATGTACAAAGATTTTCTGATTCGAAAACTGAGGAAATGAGCTTCCTATTGCACTACAGATTTTACTATTTAATAATACACTAACTAACTGAGACTGGAAACGCTGGTCGTGTAGTGGTTAAGTGCTACGTCTGCTAACCAAAGGGTCGTCAGCAGTTCAGATCCACCTAGGCGCTCCTTGGAAACTCAACGGGACAGTTCTGCTCTGTCCTGTAGGGTCACTGTGAGTCGGAATCACCTCGACAGCACTGGGTTTGTTTTTTTTTTTTTTTTTTTATTCAACGCATTTACAGTACTCAATATTATTGCGAATAATAGCAAACACATGGCCATCAAAGAACTTGTCATAATTTGGTGTAACCATGAGAATTTGTTAACTTAGTCTCAATACTAATTTACAAGGATGCCATGTGTTTGGTGAGGAAAAACCGTCTCTGTTTTAAATGATTTTTATCAGCGTGAAAGATATGAATGGAACAGTTTATAATACTTTCTTGCCTTCATTTATTCTCATTTGGTGTTTTTATTACCAAATAAATAAGAAAATGCATTCTTGACCTTTTTACAACATGTTAGTTTACATTTTATTTACTTACTGTGTTTTTATTTAAGACTTATTAAAATGCTTAAACTTTCTGTTTTTGTTTTTTGGTAGTTAATTTGTTCTCAATTTTCTCATTTACAAAATAACAGCATTGTAGATATTGTCAAGAATATCTTGTTAGAAAACTCTTTAGTAACAACATTTCCAGACTTGACTGACTTCAGTATACAGTACTTTTTTGTGTGTGGTGCAGTATTTTCTCTGATTCAGGTTTTGCGCATGCTGTTGCCTTCACCTGAAGGTTCTTTCTTTGCTACTTTGTCCAGTCAGCTCCTACTTGCTCTTCATTTTTAGTGTGAAGTAATTTCTTTAGGGAGTGTTCTGCTGCTTTGGAGCCTGGGCTAGGTTTTCCACTGTACTCTAAAGATTTTTGGTCATTTCCCTGTCTTTGACCTTAACCACTGTACTGTGAACGTCATCAGATTGTAGTTCTGCTGTCGTGTGTTACCCCCACCCACTAGCGCAGTGCCTGACTTGTAGTAGGTACTCAGTAGAAATTTGTTAAAAAGGATGAATAATTAAAGTGTAGCTTAGCTAAGTTTGCCTTTTAATAGCAATATGAAAGCTAGAGGTAGAAGACCCTGAGGAGGATGGTGATGAGTTCGCAGTTTGGGGCAGAGCCTTGAGGAATAAAAGAAGGAGAAGTACTTGGTGAGGCCTACTGCGTGAGATAGTGCCTAGATGCTGAGACCCGCCGGCCCCCCGTCTCGGCCGTGTAGACCTGGAGGAGCAGGAACTTGCTTCATACTGCTGTTGGGTTCTTTCTGTCACCATTTCTTTATTTCTGAAACAGGTTCTTGTTGAGTGATTGTCCTGAAATATGTTTCGCAGGAGAAGACATAATTATTTTTTTGACTTGAAGGAGTTCACTTTGTGTAAATCAGAGAAAATACAAGCTCCCTTGTCTAGAGATACGCCAGCCTGGGACATCTAGCTGCATGAACAGCCATACAGATCTGCTGAGTATTGGATTTCACTTTTAAACCAGGTCACTTTTGCTGGGTTTTGATATGGATGTTTCATAAACCCTAGCAGATGTCCCTGTTTGACTTGAAACCGTGGATCAGAATACTGAAGTTCATGTTTCAATTTTACAGAGATTTGAATAGAAAAGGTAATCAAGTTAAGAACTGCAAAGCTAAAATCGAACTGCTTGGAAGCTATGATCCACAAAAACAGCTTGTTATTGAAGATCCCTATTACGTAAGTGCAATTCACATTTCACGTTACCTTTTATGTTTATGGCTAGTGTAAAAGCTAACGTGTTTGTACATTCTGCCATATTAAATGACAGGTTAAGATGCTCTTAAATGAGACATTTTTGTTACACATACTCTTGTTCTTTATTTTTCCTGCCCTTTTAGGGGAACGACTCCGACTTCGAGACTGTGTACCAGCAGTGTGTCAGGTGCTGCAGAGCATTTTTGGAGAAGGCACACTAAAGCCGCATCCATTCCTGGCTAACGACCAGCCGAGACGAAGCTTCCCGGCGATGCCCTACGTTTTGTGATTATTGAATATGTTAAAGTGTAACGCTGCTCTGTAGCTCAAGGCCGCAACTATTTCTTCAGTTGACTTACTGTTTCTTACCTTCAAAATAATTGTAGATGGAAATCAGCTGTGATTGACAGAAGACTAAATAAACATCTATGATTCGGAACAGTTTATGGGGTATGTTAAATGTTCTTAAATTAGTTGAGCTTCCCATTTTGCCCTCAATACAAACAAAATAGTAGACCATCAAGAGAAAATTTTGGTATTTTGTAGCACTCTCATTTTCCTGTGTTCGGCAGGTACCAGTCTAAGAACTGCCATTCCTCTGATAATGTTTAATTATGACATTAATGAATAACCAAATAAAACATCACTTTGAGGCCCAGGTCAGCATCTGAGCCCACTGAGATGTCTAAGTAGCCTACTCTACCTCTCTGTAAGCTGACACGGCTGAGTTAATGCAGGACAGGTGTCCTCTGCTCACCTGTGCTACCTCTCCTCTGTTCACCCAGGGACTTTCCTTGACCGCCAGCCCTGGCCATAGGAGGCAGTCTGGATCAGACATATTTTGATTCACATGCGCTCATAGTATACACTCATGTTAAAAGAATTGGAAAAGATTTCTGAGACGAATCTTCAGCATCTTTGAGACTTCTTAATTTTTGTCTAGTTTATTTCATAAAGAAGTCAGCTTACTTGCTCCTACCGAGCTACTTTGCCTCTGAAAATTTAATTGTATCAAAAGGACACTGTATGCTGTTTAATCTTATAGTCAGTTTGACGGATGTGTCTTTTTTTTTTTATATATATATATGCACATATAACCCAAATGTCAAATCTATATTGACTTAGGTGAGAAAAATAATTTAAAAAGTTGGAAGAAGAGAGTTCTGTTAAAGTCCTTAGATACTATATGTTAATAAGTTAGTAAGTATTTTATCAGTGTTTAATAAATTTATAGGAGAATATAGGTAATTTCTGTGTACTTTGAGATGAGTGTAATCTCAAATTCATTTGAATACATATCAGAAAAGATTGTTTTAAGAATAAACTGGGGCATGTAAAAATGTAACTGAGCTAAATCTGGTGTTTGCCTGCTTTTTTACTGACAAACAAGTGAAGTATTAGAAATCTATGCCTTTGTCCCTTTCAAATGATCTGTGATGTTATATGTGCCTATTAATCTTCAGTATTAGGAGGTAAAATGATGGAAATAAGCACACTGCTCCCACATACAGTAATGTCTCCTTTATGCAATAAAGTCAAGGTCAGTGCAGCTCCTGGTGCGGTTTTCCACGCAAGTGTCCACACCAGAGGACGGGTTTCCTTACTGATCCCAGTCAGCGTCCCTTCCTTCAGACTTCGACATGGCACCTTTTGTGTAGCGGCGTTAAGTAATTGATAATGTTAATTATTAGATTAGTTTGAAATATATCTGCCTGTAAAATCTGGGGCTGTCTGAAGGCCCCTCTTAGCTTTGTGTTTTCATTTGTTACAGTGCATATTTTGATCCTCCCCCTTCACAGTTAGGGACCTGAGGTCTTGAGAGAACTTCTAATCGTAAAAAATCAATCCTCCTACAAAGGTGGGGGGAGGGCAGTATCACCTGAAAGAACCCGAAGTGTTTAGAGGAGGAAGACCTGCGCGGCTGCACCGTGAGGGCGTTTCTCTCCGTGGGTGTCCTCAGAGCATTTAACACTGCAGCATCACCAAGCTCCCAGGTGGCACGTGTGGGCCATAGGTTTCTTAACTCACTTACGCTTGAAGGGTTCGCTGGCCTCTCACTGGATGAGTGTGAGGTAGCTTTCTTGACACTCCACCAAAGAAGTACCAAAAAAACCAGTTGCCGTTGAGTCGATTCCAACTCATCTATAGGACAAAGCAGAACTGCCCCAGAGTTTCCACGGAGCGCCTAGTGGATTCAAACTGCCGATCTTTTGGTTAGCATTCGTAGCTTTTAACCACTGTGCCACAAGGGTTTCCAAAGAAGGTACAAGAAGGGAGAAATGACCCCAGTGATGTCATTACGGGAAAAAAGAGTGCTAAACATTTGTCCAGCTCCGCAGTGATCTAAATGCCACCAAGCGGTACCCTGAAAAGCTTCCTAGGAGATAGAAAATTTGAAAAGGTTAAAATAGATTTAGAATTTGATATTGGTACCCTAAAGGTGTAAAGAATTGAGAAGAAGAGATTGAGTAACTTCAATTAGAAAATAGGATTAAACCAGAATCCTCCCCAGGTTATACCCAGCCCTGATAGTTTCAGTAATAGTTTAATAATCTCAAAGAACTTACTCTTCTCTGTTCCTTTGTGTCACAGACAAAATCCTATACTGTATTTCTTTTTTTTTCCTTTAATTTTTACATATGTATCTTAAATGTGGGTTCTCAAACTCATCAATACTTTGAGGACAACTCTGCCTTTTGGTTATACCCAGACAGTATCACCTGTTTATAAGGGGTCATATGAACTTAGAAACTCATTGCTTTGCCGAATTCAACTTACCTTTGTAAATTGGATCCACCCAGATTAGTTTAAAATATATCTGCTTGTTAAATCTCGAGTTGTCGTAAGTTCCCTCTTTGTGTTTTCCTGAGTATAAAACGATGGAGATGAATGGATGCAACCTTGTTAGAAATATTCCCTGCCAAGTCAGGCTCTGTCTCAAGAAGAAATTATGTCACCAATATATAGAAGCCTCCACTTTAAAAAGAAAAGCTAACTTAAATACTTGTTCTTTACAGGAATTCCTAGCCTCTGAGTTTCATTATGGAACTTGCTGATTTATGTGTTCTGTGACAGTCTGCCAGGGTAGCAGTCCACACAGATAGCAAGTCACGCATCCCAACAATGGACTTGCCACAAGAGGAAGGAAAGAACCACGGTGAAGACTGTTTGTTATAACAAACACTTCATTTATTGTGCTTATTTACAGTATTTACATATTGCACAACAGCTGGAGTGCTATCTTACATTTATCCTACAACAAAGGACAGATGCACTCAGCCTGGGAGAGCTGTTCACACATGTACACTCTACTGTCCCCAACACAGGACTGAAGTTTTCTTTATTTTTCATTCATGCAATTTGAAATAATGCTCTGGGAACGTAATTGTAAAAGTAATAAAAGTTATCAAATCATACCATAGGCTATATGAAAATAGAGTTTTGGATTCTGTGTTTCTAGAGAAATAGTCTTTGCGATTTCAATTCATCGGGAGAATGAAATATTCTGTCACTTTGCAGAAATAACACATCAAAGGTGGAGTGTTATCTTTTGTTTTCTAGGGTAAAGAATGGTAAATATCACTGTCGGGAATACTAATATACCAACTATATATCTGCAAACAGTGTCAACAACATACAAAACTCAAGTTAAAGGAACTGTGGAAGAGTCTGTCTGCAAAAATAAATCTCCTGTTCACAAGGGAGTGTGTTTATAAAGGTATTAAATTCTGTTTCCCTGTTGGTTTCCAAGGCACTTCTCATGGTTCTTGGTGCAGCGCTCCTTTCCTGCTCTATCCCCTGCTGAAAATAAATACATTTATTGTATTATTACTCCATTTACTATAACTTCATACTTTTTATATGAACTCTCTACACCAATAAATAATATTACATAATACAGCATTTCTATAAACATAAGAAATCTCTATATTTCTGTTCTAAGAAAGCGCAGTGTATTTTGTTTTAGAAAGTAACTTGGTTCTGTGGTTATGTGCCTGCTGTGTGCATTGTAGATGCTAAAATAATTTGCTGGAGGAGTGAAAATCATAAAAGTGAATGCTTATTTAAGTTTAAAAATACTGCTTAGTTTTGATATTTGTGCTGTAGGTAAAATCCTTAGTAATTCAGTAGTTAGTGGCAACCCTGGAAAATAGCTGGATTGTTATCACACCGTCTGCGTTAAGGATAATTTTGAAGCAAATAATTTAATCAAGATTAAACATCAGTTTTTCCAGGATTCAGTATAGGCCTAAACCACTGACACATATTATTCTTAATTTTTTAAATAATGATAAACCTCAAGTTAAAGACTAGGCTACATTTTATAGAGTGCTCAAGATACTTGTTACTCAAACTACATTTTTTTTTTTGATATTTGAGAGCTCAGGCTTTTAATTGAACTCACCTGTAAATGCAGAGGAATAAAATGTGTGTGAGAAAGTCTTTCTCTGTGACTTTGGTGACTGTTGGGAAGATCAGTCCGGAACATAAAACCTCTCTTTGGTCTAAGGAGGTCAGCTGATGGGCTTCAGGAAGAATAGGGTAAAGGGATTTGCTGAGATCAAATGAACATGTAGACCTCACTGTGCGAGGACCCTTAAATACCTGCACCTTTCAGCAGATGATCTTATTTTCTGGAGTAAGAAGAGGAATCTTATTCTGCCACTTTGTCATATTAAATTAGTATATGTATTAATATCAAATGAAAAGAGACATTAAAAGTATTTGGGTACAGTGGAGTTGTATCACCTGGCTTACCACCACATAATGAAAAAATTAATTGGTAGCCAGTAAAATACGTGTTGTATTGTCTTTCTCTGCCACCATGTCATTAAGTGATTCGTGTGTGTGTGTCTTATACTTGGACCTCCAAAGTGTGTTTCACTGATGCTTTTAAACCAAGCTGCAAAGGAGTAAACTCTTGAGTGTAGCTGTATTGTTGCTCTCAGATAGAGGAGTGACTAGCCAGTTAAAACTTTGTTATTGCAATCTTAAGCCTTTGGAATTAGAAGAAAATGATTTTAAAAAAAAGAAGATTATCAAAGACAGCAGAATTATTGGTGTTTTACATTTTACCAATTTCTTGGCCAAAACGAACACAGTGACTGCCAGTTGTAACAACTGTGGCTGTCGAGTATGGTTGCCTTATGGGCATAGGAACTTCTGACACCACCGTATACTTATTATTAATGTATTTTCATGAATATATTTTATTGTCCAGTTAGAGTCTACATTGGTGATGCAAGATGGGGAAGTGATGCAAAGGCTTGTATTGTTAGTTACAATGCCATTCCCCAGTGCAGCATTTACCCTGGATGCCTGGTAGGGTACTGTCACCCCCAAAAACTAAACCCATTGCTGTTGGGCTGACTCCAACTCACAGCAACTCTACAGGACGGAGGAGAACTGCCCCATGGGGTTTCCAAGGAGCGCTTGCTGGATTCGAACTGCCGACCTTTTGGCTAACAGCTGTAGCACTCAACTACTATGTCACCAGGGTTTCCCAATCTTGGCAGTAACTCCATATTAGCAGAAGTTCCACTGATTACTCTTGCTACTTTAACTAGAGTTATCTGTCTCTCCAGGAAAGACAACTGAGGGGTTGGTCAATTAATCGGCAAAGAAATAGGAAGAATGTAGACAGCACCCATTTTTTGTGGATGTAAAAATAGGGTATACATTTTCTCCCATTTGTAAGTAGACAAAGTTTTATTCCAAGGATGTGCCTGGTCTGTCTCTGGAAGCTGTGGTGACTTAATCATGAGGGAACACTTAACATTCTCATTTTCCCTAGCACCCCACCTTGGGAGATTTACAGGAATCTGCATCCTTTCATTGGTTTTAAAAAAGAAAAAAACGGAAACTTTTCTATGTGCCACGTGAGCAATGGACTAGAAACTGAACAATACTAAGAAACGAAGGCAGGAGATAAATTATACCATTTCTTAGTTTTGACTGGCATTAAAAGCCACGTTTTCATGTCCCTCAAACAAAAAGTTCATAAAAGTTTCATAGAACTTGTATGAAATGTGTCATAGTTATCCATTAACACTTTATAGCTTGGTTCATTCTCCCAATTTCATTCCCCTCATTTACTACTTGTTCTTCTGATGCCGAAGAAAATGGTGTGAAGGATGAGGTTAATCATACCTGCCATGCCTCAAGTCAGCGTTTATTCTTCCATGCCTAAGGCAGGGGCCGGGGCTTTGCCTCAACATTCATCCAGTGCTATCTAAATATTTACAAGCATTGCTTTTCTTTTCCACAGTGAGTGTGTGTGTATGAGAGAACTACTCTTTTATCCATTTTACATGAATCAAACTAGAGTAACTGCTAGAGAAATGCAATATAATATCCCCACCCCCTTTTTTTTTTATTAATAACTTCTGGTTAGCCGGTAAGTTTTCTGGGAACCAACCATTAGAGGGCAGGAACCATGTCTTATTTACTGTGGTATATTCAACATCTGGAGTGCCTGCCTGGCAAACACAAGACATACAATAAGTGTAAACTTGGCGAAACTGAACTGTTGCTGTCTAAAGTGACTGAATCCCAGGGCATTTATGTCAGGAATATAAAATTATACCTTTTTAGTCCATCTGGCATGGACTGCAGAGCCTATAGTTGGTGTTATACGTTTACAGATCAGCCGTCAACTGGCCCAAGTAAAAATTAATTCCTAAACTCTTGATGTGTGTTGGTATTTTTACTATTAGAGATTATGCCAATATAACTGAAAGAAACATTTAAAGAGGATAGCTATTCTCTATAAGCATACTGGCCTAATGATATAATCAAACTCCAACACATTTAGCAGTTGTATCTATAAAATTTGCATGGATAGGTTAATGTGCTCAATTATGAGTGTGAGTGAGTGAAATCCTAAAAGCGAATGAGGATGGTTTTAAACATGTATGTACTCTAATTTATGCACCAAGCCACGTGCTGGAAGTAGTTAGCTACTGTGCTGTGTTTGCAAATAACACGTAACCCATTGCTGTCGATTCTGACTCATAGAGACCCCATAGGACAGAGTAGATCTACCCCATAGGGTTTCCAAGGCTGTAAATCTTTACAGAAGCAGACTCCCACATCTTTCTCCCATGGAGCAGCCGGTAGGTTCAAACTACTGACCTTTGAGTTGGCAGCCGAGTGCTTCACCACTGCGCCACCAGGGCTTATTAACATATATACTCAGTGCCAATTATATCATTAGATGAAAAAAGCCTAATGGCTACCTGAGGTATGTCTATCGGCCAGGAGGGGGTACCTTTTATTTATGACCAACGTTTTGAGATTTGTTGAGTGTTGCATCAACCTTACTCAAAGTGCTACTTGTGCCAAAAGAATAAGTCTTTCTGAACTCCCATGAATTTTCCATGTCCCCAGTGGGATTCCAATCCTTGGTATGTGTGCCCACACAACTGTGCTGTCAAAGAGCTTACCTTATCCTCCCATGCACACTGGACTGACAGCCAACCGGGTCAGAAGCCTGGCACATCTTTTATAGTCTGTCGCGGAAATAAATCACAGACAGACACCTGTCAGTTACCTGAGCAACACTTCCTGATAAAATCAATAACGAGGTTTTTTCTTTTCCTTTTTTTTATTTTCGCAAGTATATCAGTTATTGAAGCCATTTGTTTCTTTAAATATTCTGAGTTTTCTGGAAAACTCATCTGCTGTCAAGGGCTCTAAGTTGATGGACTAGTTTTTGGAACTTCTGGGGCTGCAGCATCACAGGCTGAAGTTAACTAACCTGACTAGGGGTGGAGGGAAGGAAGGGGGGTAAAGGCTGAGTCTACCGCACAGCAGCTCTCTCTGCCCCCTCTCTTCTCTCAGTGGCTATCAGAGCTCACTGAAGTAACATCAGTTTTTCCTAGGACACAAGGAGGTAGGGTCTTTCCATACCTTTGTGGTACCTAACTTGTAGGTCACGTGCAGACTGAGTCCTCACCTGACGTGACCATAACATAAAGCCCTTGGCGTTAAAATTCTAAAGTGGGCCAAAGGGCAAGTAACAGAGCAGAGAGACGTAGACTAGATGACTAAAGGAAGGAATGGGCCAGTTCTGAGAGCAGGCTGATTTTCCTTCGTATATAATTTCCCGTTTGACTATTTTGATAGGTGTTACTGAAAATAAGTGAGGTCTAGCAATCATGGCCATAAGGGAATTTTCTTAGCATGAAATTCTATGGAAGTCTGCAGCAGTTGATAGATTTCTAAAATTTCTCAAGAGCAGCAAAATCCTGCACAAAAATGGAAGAGTTCATACTTTGAACTGAAAATCTTAATGAATGAGTAAATTGACAACTATCAAAAAATGTACACAATACGTCAAACAGATAAGTAGCTAACTCTACTTCTAAAAATCTGCCTTCTAAATATGTAGAGTACAAGTTAGCTTGGGTTCAAGGGAGAAAAATGATCGAGGTCATCTGGACTTCTGGCTTCGTGGCTCTTTTTTATCCACTGCATCACAGTTTTTAGAATAAAATTACCTTAAATAGATCATTTAGCAGGGAGATAGGGGACTATGTAAACCCAAGTGCTGAGCTAATCAAAGAATTGCAACTACTTTCCATCTGCAACATGCCTGGAAATCCTGAGATTGATCACATACTCCCACTAAACACGAATGTTCTCTAAGGCAGTGATTTGCATGCAGGTCATCTGAGAAACTTACTAAAATTCAGATTTTGATTCAGTAGGTCTGGGGCGGGACTTAAAATTCTGCCTTTTTAACAAGGCACCAGTGCTGTTGGTCCTGGGATCCACACTTGAAGTAAGAAGGCCCTGTGGCTCCTTTTCAGCTCTAACATCCCAGGATTCTATGCCTTTCCTTTTGTATAGCCTAAAGCAGTACAGAAGTGGTCTGACTCAGCTCTGCAGCTCCTGATGGCGTAAGGAGAGGTGGAAACCCAGTTAGCAGGCACCCATCTGAGTGTACAGATCTGCCAGGGGTCCACCTCTGCATGGCCCGGGGTGAACTGTCTTCCTTTATGGATGGCCTTGGTATCTATCATGAAGCCAAGTGACCATTCAAAAGAGGTAGCGTACGTGGCACGCAGGGTGATGTATTAGAAAAGGATCGACAGTCAAAACGTGAGGTTGTTCTAGTTTAGCTAAGATCTGTGTGACAGTTTAAACCTTTTTAAGTCGATTTCCTCATCCACAAATGTAAGGATTAGATGTAATGACCCCTAAGATCTCTTTCAAGTCACAATTTATGACTCTATTATTGTAAGACTGTGTTTCATATAAAAATATATAAACATTTAGTAATAAAAATAAAAAGGTTTTCTGACTCCAGGAAGCAGGTTAATAATTCTCAAGCAGAAGGAGGTTCCACTTTGAAGGAAGGAAATAAGGAAGCCACGGTGTAGTAGGCACATACGGTATGAATAAAAAGGTGAGTCTGAAGCCATGCTGGAAAATTATGGAAGCAAGGCTGCTTAGGAAATGTTTGCAGCTTGCCTTGGAGTTAGAATGGTGTAGTGATAACAGCGTGACCAGATAGGCCTTCATTTGAATGCCACGTGTTCCCGCTTGCTTGTCATGTGGTAGGTTTCACTTAACGTGTGCCAGTGCCATGTGTAAAAGGATAGTAATTTACTGGGCCATTGGGACAATGAATTGATAGGGTGTTTGTGACTGCGACTCGCAAAGTCCCTGGTACATAGTGATGCTCTAGAAATGAGAGCTGTTATGATCTGGATTAATTTCCCTGACTTAAACAGAAAAAAAACAACTACTTCATGGAAATTGGCTTTTTGGGAGGCAGGGCAGGTTAGTCTGATCTGCTGGCCCCCTCTGGATATTCTCTGAAAGTAGTTACTAAGATATCTGGTATACTTGTAAGCCTTTTCTCTGGCCAGTCTTAAAATGAAATACGAGTTTTAGTCCCTATGAGAAAAATTGGTCTGGGGCCCTATAGATACCACTCCAGCTAATAAATCACTCGTTACTGTTGGGCGCGGTGTGACGAGCGTGGTGAGCCCGTTTGGGGGAAATAAAAGGCGTTTTGCTGTGAATAGATGGCCAGAAGGAGCAGGTTGAAGAGAACCACTGGCAGCCAGAAAAGCAGGGTTTTGAAATAGCAAGAAAATTCCCAGATGATGATGACGTAACTACTGATGGAAAAAGTCTCTGCTCAGGGTACTGGAGAAGGTCAAGGAAGTCCGACCAGAATGCTTCCGGTTCATCTAATTTTTTTACTCTCCAGACTATAGACTCGGCAGTGGTCATTTTACCAATCCATTCTTAACCTTGTTTATCATACTTCAGCAGATACAAATACAGGCATCATCCAGAATTCATAATCAAAACAAGAATGTGAATTACAGAAGCCTATTCCAAGGCTTGATGAATTCCAATGAATGTAAATAATTTTCCATTTTGTCACAAGTTTTGCTGTAGAATTTACTTATCTTCTTCAGTGGTCTGGATACCCTGGTCCCTAGCTCCATAGTTAAGAAGGAACACATGTTAGCAACCACGAATTTCAAAGGAAGGGGCCTATCTAACGAAAGGACATGAAGTATATTTCAGAGAATCCCTCGTCTACCCTGTGCCTATATTTATAAAGGAATTTACAGATGTTGTCACTTACATGCAGGGATGGTGCAGTCTCTGGTGTTGTGATAAAGTCTATGGAAATGTTTGCTGCACTTTGGGCTAAAATAAAGAGGACCTATAACAATGAAGAAGAAAACAGATTATAAGGATTCAGGAAGATGCAAAGGAACTTAGGGAGAGGTGAAGGAATGAAAAGAAAACTTACCTGTAAGATGTTTTAAAAACTTGTCCTTCATCCTTAGATCTCGGGGGACAATTTCTGTTTCCGGGGGAAGAAATTAAAAATGAATTGTCACATTGCCTGAAAGAAGCATTTTTGTTCTCATGTAATCTTTAGCTCATGTTGAAGAAAGTTATTGGGAATTCTGCATTAGCCATATTCTTTGCACTAAATAAAACAGACTGGAGCCACGCTTGATTGTTATGTATGACCTAATGTGAAAACTTGTACTCGAGGACATACTGTTCTTCAAATAGAATGAACTACTCGCAAACTCCAATGTTATCTGTCCAGTCTCTACCATCTGGATACGGACAGCAATCATAAAGTTACAAGGTGAAGGTTATTTCTGACAGTGAGCTTCCAGTATAAATCACTTTTAGAAACTTTTATCTTGCAGAGCTTGGGAATCAAATCTCAAAACCTCCCTCAAAGTTCTAGGAAGAGAATCTGACCCTTCAAACAAAAAAAATTTTTATAGGATTTACTTTTTCCTGGTATATATTTAGATAAAGGATTAAATGCCTTCAAAACCACCTGTTAAGATGGCTGATGTAAATAAATTGAAATATACATTAACCTTGTTTATAAGATAAGCATACATTTCCCAGGAAAAGACTCTTCCAAGCAATTCTCCTTTTAAAGCATCTTTTTTTTGGCACTTGTAAACAGTGGTTTCACAGACATTCCTTCTGGTCTCAGCCTTTGTGCTTTGTTTATTACAGTCATCTTTAATCATTTTCACTTATCTGTTCTGCACTGATAACTTAGCGATGATGGTATGTGATGCCACACTTTATTTATCTTCCTACAAATCCTTAGCTCCTTCCCACATCTCATCTGAAGGAACGTTTCCCTTAGAATCCTGCTCACTCGCAAGGTCTAGATACCTCTCTGATGTCAGTCTTCATTTACTCCTAACTTTAGTCATTCTCTATAAAATTGACCCTATCATATTTGACCTAATTGTGTCATGAAAAGCATTAAAGCTTACATGCTTTCTTTAGAAATTTCCCATGGGGCAGTCACTCTGGGAAAGGCTCTACCGAAGGGGGAGAACTCTGAAACATTTCTCTTTCAGCTGCAACTGCTTTGCTGAAAATATTTCCATTTCCAAAATAACAGATGACAGACAGTTCTATGCAGAAATTACTGCTATTGGTAACAATTCATACATCTTAGAAGTGGGTTAGTTAGGATTGTCTGTGAGGCAGCTGTACGTAAATCTTACTATTTTCCGTTTATTTGTAAAAATATTTCCGAGTTTTGTTTCTGTTCTTTTAACAATCGGAATTGATTTCTCTTTTTAAAATGTGTTTTCTCAAAGACACGTCTACTTTCAACCAGATACAAATCTTCTAGTGCCTTCTTTGGTATGAAAGTTAGATAAACACAGTCAAGATCGAAGCTGTTAAAAGTAGTCCATGGTTATATGTGTCTGTGAGCGTGTGTGTGTGTGTGTGTGTGTGTGTGTGTGTGTGTTGGGAGGGGTGGGGGAGACTTGACATAAATAACGTAAAGGAGGGGCCGACTTACCAACTCTTTGCTCCTCAGGATAAACTCCGTAGTCAGTGACCTCCCTACGGCCCAAAGTATAGTCATGTTTGCTGAAAAATTGCAATCTCTTGTATTCCCCCAAGTGGTATTTTTTAAGTTCTTGAATGATCTCCATGATGAGGTTTAAGAGAGTCTGTCTGTCTGTGATTTCTCGAGATTCAGTTCTCCCTCGGCACGGTCCCACCGTCACCAGCAAGAACACCAGCGCCAGGAGGACAGGACGCCTCGGTCCACTCATGTCAGTTTGCATAGGGTCAGGATGGTGCGTTAAGTTAGGAATGAAGCAGGAAAAAAAAAAATCCAACACCCTCTCCGGGATCTTTGTTTACTGAAAGAAAGGGGTGGGGGGAGACAGGGAAAGAAAGTCAGGGTTGTTGGGGGAGGGGAGAATACACTCAGTGAAACGCTCTGGGCTGGAGAACCCGGGAGAGAAAAGGGGCCAGATCCCCGCTTATACTGCGATCAGACCCGGCCACCTGGCGCTGGAACGACCGGTTTACGCAGTCCTCCAGGCGCCCCTCCGCGCTCGGCACTCCCGGAGCGCGGCTCTCCCCAACCCCGCCTCACTGCTCCGGGCGAGCCTGGGAGCCTCCAGCGCCCCGAGGAAGGGCACCCCTCCCGGCCCCGGGGCCGCACCGGGGCGCTGCGGGGCGACTCCGCGCTGAGGCGCGCGGCCCAGGTGAGGCGGGAGCGCAGCGCCAGCACTGCTCCACCGCGACCCCCGCCCGGAGAACCCGCTCCACGGCGGGAAACGCGCTACCTGCGGCTGCGATTCTAAACTTCGGCCTCTCTCTCGCCCCTTTAACGCCCTGGCTGCCGGGACTCTTCCCCCGTTTGCCACTCTCCCAGTGTCCCATCGACTCCGGGCGAGCCCTCTGAACTTTTCGTATGAATTATCCTGTCCGATCCTGTATCACAGCATATCAACGGAACCTTCTATTATTATTATTAAAAAAAAATGATCCTCTGGGCGGCTTGTCTGTCTGTGGGGTGAACACTTTAAAGTTGTTTGACCCCTTTTCTGCTTCCCTTACCTCAAAAAAAAAAAAAAGAAAAAAGAAAAGAAAGCACATGCAGTTTAGTGATCCTGCGCCCAGTTTGGGCTCCTGCAAATAAGTTTCTAAATCAATGCCTTTTTTTTTGGCCCGGTTGGGTCGCCGTCCGGGGACCTGCGGTGGCGACCGCGCCCTGGCGGAGCCCCTCCGGCGGCCCCGACTCGGTCCCGAGGCGGAGGAGGCACCGCGCGCCCCGGGCGCTCCGCGGGGAGCCGGCGCCGTGCAGGGCACCCAGGTACCGGGAACCCCGGGAGAGGGCAGGGAGGCTACCGCGTCCCCCACCCCAGGCGCCCTGGCCCCGGCCCTGTCGGCGACCGCCAGTTCTCGAACCCCGGGCAGGCGAGGGAGGGGACGCCGGCCGCGACGCTCTGCGAAGGACGGCCAGGGCCACTCGTCTGTCGGTGCGGGGCCAGGCGGCGGGCGCGGGGTGCGGGACGCGAGCCCCGGCCTGGGAGTTACCTGCCTCCGCGCCCTCGGAGCCGCCGACGTCTGTCCCGACGTCTGGGCACTGTCCCCGCCGGCCCGGAGCCGCCGCGCGCCCACTACTCCATGGCCCCGGCGCCTCGGCTTATATAGCTTATAGGATGCGCGGGAGCCGCGGTGCCCGGTGACTCGGCCAACTCGGGGAGGCTGGAGAAGCAGGCGCCCGCGCGGCCGCCTTCCGAGGGCGCGCTGCGGCCCGAGTGTCCCGGGCAGCTCCTCGCCGCGGGCCAGCTCCGCCGCCTCTTATTCCCGCGCCTGCACACGTAGGGCGCGGGTCCCCCGGGGCTGCAGGAGCCGGAGTCTTTAATTAGAAGCGCGTTAAGAAGCCGCTGAAATATTCATACCCTTTTGTGTGGATCTTCGTCAGACCCCCCCCGCCCCAATCTCTCCCTCTCCCCAGCCCCCCCCTTCTCTCTCTCAGTCTATTTCCCTCCGTTCCTGTCACTTGTGACAGGATGAGAAGAAACGCCTTTACCAGGAACTTGGATCTGTTTTTGTCTAAATGTAGATCTTGGGGCTATTAAAAAAAGGAGCGGCTGCTTGATTGCCTCGACATTTAATAAGTCAATTAAAGTCTATCTATTTTGGAGGGATCGGATGGTGTCGCTGGGGAACTACTCTAAGGACGCCGAGGCGGTCTGCACCGTCCTAAGCCCCGTCCCTGGGCGAGTGCCCCCTCCCCAAGGCCGCTCTTCAAAGAGGGGTGGGGGCAGCAACGAGGGTCAGTGGGCTTGAACAGAGGCCAAGGGAAAACACAGTAAAAAGTGCAGGAAGCTTGCGGCTGCAACAGCTACCTGACAAAGGTATGTGCAGACGCCTCCTTCCTCCCCGCCCTACATCCTCTTAGGAGAACGTATGTTACCTGTGGCTGCGTGAAAACAACGCACGCGACTGCTTTGTAGAACCCCCAGACATCGGTCCCTTTTGGAGACTATACTGTCCCAACCTGCCCTGCCTTTTTGCATGTTAATCCTTATTTTAAATTCTCCAGCAGACTGACCGTTCTCTCCCCTCCCCTCTGAACAGTCTGCAGGAGAGAAATCTCTGACAGATCCCTCCTTGGGGCACTTGCCTCCAGGGCTAAGTAATAAAGTTTTGGCTCTTTGACTGTAGGCAGACACAGCTGTGAGAATTGAACAATTTACCTCCTTTAATTTTTTTTTCTTGTAAAATGTATTACCAATCAATTGAGCACTTTCCCATTTTATTGGCACTTTCTGGGCAAGAGCTGGATGCCCTCCAAGAAAGCGGATCTAATTGGGAGAGGTGTTCTCAGTACAGTACCAGAAAGGGAGAGTATGGGCCAGAATTAAAAGCCCTCGCCTTTGACAGGGGTGGTGGCACAAAGGCAAAGACGCTGAAGATGTTGCCCGTGTTTATGTGTGCGTGGACTAAATAGTTCATTGACACAGGACAGACTTTTAGATGGCTGAATTTTCCAATAGCTCTCCCTGTTTTCTCTCTCTTCTCTTCCCTCTCATTTCCTCTCTCTCTCCTTCCCTTCATGCTGTTTCCTTTTGAAGAGAATGTACTTGGTGGATTGGGGTTGGGGTCGGTAGAGTAGAGATGGAAGATATTAAAATGTGATCATTTAAACCCCCCTCTATTTTGGTATGGGTTTATATCCTGCTCTCTTGAAGGCAACCCGTTTTGCTTTCCCAGTAAACATTTTTTTCAACCAATATGACTAAAATGTGACAGCTTCTGTTAAAATATACGCAAGAAAAATACAAATTCATATCAAATAGATCTTACCCAACAAATAGATCTTAGGCAGATGAAATATATTTTTCCTTTCCCCGTTTTCTCCTTTCTGTATGGAAAAAGAAATGGAAGCTCCTTTTGCAAGAGCGCCGCCTAGTGGCAAACGCTTGCCTCCTGCTAATACCGTTCCCAGGTCTCAGTCGGCTGCCATCTTTTAGCCTGGCCCCTGTAGGGCGCACAACTTCAGTTTCCAGTATAACAGAAGCATGTTTTAAATATTTTGGTATAAGACTGTATTTGGGGAAAAGATCTTGCTCTGGTGAAAAAAGCAAACAAATTAGACCAATCCCATGTTATTTTAAATTTGCTTAGAATCTTTGATTTCTAATAGTGTTTTACTAAACCAAAACTAGATTTATTTAAAAAAATACCAATAAGATATATCCCTCCCACCCAAAGTTCCACCAACCAAGAAAGTGTTGCCAGTCACTAGTATTACTCCTTTTTTTTTCTTTTGCAGTTTTTAATGGGACAAATGGATTCTTTCTGAATAAATCTCAGGTCTCCTTTCCACTGCTCAATTGTATATGCCAGCACTTCAGCCTAACTCATTAGATACTTTCATGCATAAATGATGAGGACAGAATTGGTCCTTGGTTGGTGTTTGGATTCATGAGACCTGGCAGTTAAGAGTCAGACAATTCATGTGTCGATCCATTCATCTTTGCAAAGCTCTGGGTGGAAATGACCCCAGGTACTTCTCATTTTATGTAAAAGAAAATTTATGGACTTTTTCAACTTGCCCAATTAATGGAAGAGTGCACCGTTTTATAAATCTGTGCCAGAGTTTTCAGTTTTTGGTATTTTCGGGGTGAATTCCTTGGAGTTTTCCAAATGCCATAAATGTATGGATTGCGTGAGTTGTTAACACGGCCTGATTAACTTAATTGTTTGGCTTTGCTGGTTAAGACAAAGGAAAGCGCGTACAAGTATACGTGAAGATGTGGATTCGTGTATGATAAATCACTTAGTCTTCAGTTTCTTTTTGTGTAAAATGAAATGGTTGGACTAGACAGCCTCCAAAGTCTAAAACTGTGTAATTCTATGATTGTTGCCAGAAAAAAGTTTGAAAACAATAAAATACAATGTTTCCCACAAAAAGTTCAAGATAATTCACTTGAGACCGTCAATGTGAGTTTCACCATCTGTTTTCAGGCAAGAAGAGGTGATATGTTCAAATTAAGTAATTTAATTTCCTCCTTTAGTAAGTGTGCAATTTCTACTGTAAGGGTCTAAAAGCCAAAAAAGATAAGAGAGAACATTAAGCAACAAACTACATGCTAGGACTACTGGGGGAAAAAAAATATTTTGCTGGATTTGATTCAGTTTTGCATCCTTCTTGAGAAACTGTATTGCGTCACAGGAAAAAAATTAACTGGGACGAGGCAGGAGGGGTTAAATCGTGTTTTTTCTACTCTTACTGTACATCTGTGTCATGAAATGAGCAAGTTACTTTTTCAATTTATCAACAGTATAAAGCTCCAACATTTCAACTGCAACCATTTTTCTCTTTTCCCAATAAGGTATATATGTTTTATGTGAGATGAATAATCACTGTCAAAGTCTTCTAAAATAGACACATATTAACTATTCAATGGATCGGTGTATTTGTTCAACTATTATGTTAAATCATTTAACAATCTAAACACTTATTAAAGAGAAAAATCATTGTCTTTTATAAAGGATAACTAGGTGGTCTAAAGAAATACTATTCAAGATTAAACTTTTACCAATTCTGTTATATTTACTGTCAATATCTTATTAGTATGCTAGCCATGTACCAGAATAGGTTTAAAATATTTAGGAAGACAAGCTCTCTAACAGACCAGTCTTTCTAGAATAAATGTAACAAATGTAATGCCGTATAAGTAATAACATACATATGATATCTAGCAGTCAGTCCTGCTGTTAGGTGCCATCCAGTTGATTCTGACTCATAGCGGCTCCATGTACAACAAAATGAGACACTGCCCAGTCATGCTCTGTCCTCACAATCATTGCTGTGTTTGAGCCCATTGCTGCAGCCACTGTGTCAATCCGTCTCATTGATGGTCTTCCTCTTTTTTTGCTAACTCTGTGCTTTACCAAGCATAATGTCTTTTGCCAGGAACCGGTCCCTCCTGATAACATGTCCAAAGTATGTGAAAGGAAGTCTCACCGTCCTTGCTTCTAATGAGCATTCTGGCTATACTTCTTCCAACACAGATTTGTTAGTTCTTCTGGCAGTTCATGGTGTATATTCAATATTCTTTACCAACACCATAATTCAAGGCATCAATTCTTCCGAAATACAGTGTCCAGCTTAATTCTTCCCTCATTTATAGAGGAAGCAAACTCTTCTAATGTTAGTAGGTCACTCATTCTCTTCCCATTCCTTGACACACACTCTCATGCAAAACCGCATCACAGCATGTGTTCAGAAGTGATTTGATCCAAAGGCTTTGGATAAGGTCTTCACATACTCTATAGCATGATTAATTTATTGTGGCTCTGTTATTATTTTTTTTTTGTCCTATGGCCAAGCCTAAGAGCATTATTCATAGGGCAAAAGCTTAAGGGGAAGTATAGGCTTTGTCTTATTTGTTCAAAGTGGTTTAGTTATAAAATCCAACCAGAGGGGAAATCTCAAGGCACTTGGACATTTATTTACTCTTACCGATTCATCAATCAAGCACCTTTTTGATGGCAACAGAGAGAATAAATTTGAATGTGCACACCCGTCATCAATATGTTAAAAAAAATTAAGAAGGTTCTCCTATGTACTGAAAAGCCTGTCTCAAATCTATGAACAGTCAGATCCATCCATGGGTATATCTGAACCAAATGTAATCATGCATGTTGAGGAACAACACTACTATGCCTACAGTCCATCTGTTTTCTGGGTATTTTTCTGCAGGAGATTCCATACCCTGATAGAAAATTTTACACGTTATGTTCTGGGCCTATGCAGGTATTTCCAAAATTCCCTAAAGGTGCTGTATACCAAAGATAGTCACTAACAAAGTAGTATTTTTTTTATTTTTAGAGCAAGTTAATCACTGTAACAAATAATCTATAAATTTTAGTGGCTTAATAATATAAAGATTGATTTTTCTCTAGTTATAGTCTAAAACATGATGAGGGGCTGCTTCATGAAGTCATTCAAGCTCTACCCTTCCTAAGGACCTATGAGTTCTTCACTGGAACCTTGGCGTTTGGCTTGAGAGGGAGGGAAGAGACAAAGTGTGTAAGATTGAGTGGGAAGTGTTATGAGCCATGCCTGGAGGTGGCTAACATCACTTCCTTCGACAGTCTATTGGTGAATACTCTTTAGTGAAACAATTCCAGGCTATTCTTTCACAATGGGTGGGTTCAAAGTCAATATGAATAAGAGGAATGTGCTTTCAGAAAACTTATACTTGTTATGGCGTTTTCTTTTTCGTTAAGCAATTCGAGAAAAATTAGTACTCAATTCCTGAACCCTGGCCAAGGTTTGGAGCCCTGTTGGTACAGTGGTTAAGAGCTGGACCAAAAGGTCAGCAGTTTGAAACCACCAGCTGCTCCTTGGAAACCCTATGGGGCAGTTCTACTCTGTCCTATAGGGTTGCTATGAGTTGAAATCGACTTGATGGCAATGGATTTGGTTTTGGCCAAGATTTGGGGGCACTGTATACCAACAGATAATTTTCATGCAAAAGAGACTATTGATCATTTTCCGTAGTGTTCTTTCCCCTCCCCCCATCTCCACTCATAAAGTAGTAGGAGTACCTGTAACTCAGGATAGAAAGGAGTTCAGCAACACTTCCTTACATCTCTGGAGCAACTCCCAGTTTCAGAATTTATGATTTAGTCATATTGATGTATTAACAAGTTCTTGCCTATAGGACTTTTACTACTCTTTTTCCTGGCACATCTTTCTTTCCTTCCTTCTACTCCCTGATTTCATTGACTAACTCCTACTCACCTTTGTTCTCAGATGAGATACCGTATCTTCTGGGAAATCCTCCCTGTCTTTCATAAACCCAGAGTTGGTGCTCCCATTACTTCCTGTGCTTATTTCTACCATAGCATTAATTTCATTTATTCCGTTTAGCTTTTAGCATATCCTAGTGTATGGATAAACCCTGGTGGCGTAGTGGGTAAGTGCTACGGCTGCTAATCAAAGGGTTGGCAGTTCAAATCCTCCAGGCGCTCCTTGGGAACTCTGTGGAGCAGTTCTACTCTGTCCTATACGGTCGCTATGAGTCGAAATCGATTCTACAGCACTGGTTTTTTTTTTTTGTGTGTATGGATTCATTTTTTTTAGTGTATGGATTCAATTGTGTCCTGCAAAAATGTGTGTCAACTTGGTTAGGCTATGATTCCTGGTATTGTGTGATTGTCCACCATTTTGTGATCTGATGTGATTATTCTATGTGTTGTAAATCCTAACATCTAAGACGTTAATGAGGGACGGTTAGAGGCAGTTATGTTAATGAGGCAGGACTCAATCTATGGGATTAGGCTGTATTTCAAGTCAATCTCTTTTGAGATATAAAAGAGAAGCTTGAGCAGAGAGGAGAGAGACTTCATACCACCAAGAAAGAAGTGCTGGGAGTGGAGCATGTCCTTCGGACCTGGGGTCCCTGCACTGAGAAGCTCCGAGACCAGGGGAAGATCGATGACCAGGACCTTTCCCCAGAACTGACAGAGAGAAAGCCTTCCCAGGGAGCTGGTGCCCTGATTTCAGACTTCTAGCCTCCTAAACTGTGAGAGAATAAATTTCTCTTTGTTAAAGCCATCCACTTGTGGTATTTCTGTTATAGCAGTGCTAGATAACTCCAGGAATTGACAGAATATCAATAGAGATGGTTCAACAGATGGATGCAGCACTGGAAGTGCTCATTGTCTGTGCCAAGAAATTTGGAAGACAGCTACCTGGCCAACTGACTGGAAGAAATCCATATTTATGCCTATTCCCAAGAAAGGTGATCCAACAAAATGTGGAAATTATAGAACAATATCATTAATATCACATGCAAGCAAAATTTTGCTAAAGATCATTCAAAAATGGCTGCATCGGTATATCGACAGGGAACTGCCAGAAAATCAGGCCGGTTTCAGAAGAGGACATGGAACCAGGGATATCATTGCTGGTGTCAGATGGATCCTGGCTGAAAGCAGAGAATACCAGAAGGATGTTTACCTGTGTTTTATTGCCTATGCAAAGGCATTCGACTGTGTGGATCATAACAAATTATGGATAACATTGAGAAGAATGGGAATTCCATAACAGGTAATTGTGCTTATGAGGAACCTGTACACAGATCAAGAGGAAGCTGTTTAGACAGAACAAGGGGATACTGTGTGGTTTAAAGTCAGGAAAGGTGTGTGTCAGGGTTGTATTCTTTCACCATACCTATTTAATCTGTATGCTGAACAAATAATACGAGAAGCTGGACTATATGAAGAAGAATGAGGCATCAGGATTGGAGGAAGACTCATTAACAACCTGTGTTATGCAGATGACACAACCTTCCTTGTTGAAAATGAAGAGGACTTGAAGTACTTAGGGATGAAGATCAAAGACCACAGCCTTCAGTATGGATTATACCTCAACATAAAGAAAACAAAAATTGTCACAACTGGACCAATAAACAACATCGTGATAAAGGGAGAAAAGATTGAGGTTGCCAAGGATTTGATTTTACTTGGATCCACAATCAACACCCATGAAAGCAGCAGTCAAAAGATCAAAAGACACATTGCTTTGGGCAAATGTGTTGCAAAGGACCTTTTTAAAGTGTTGAAAAGCAAAGATGTCCCCTTGAAGACTAAGGTGTACCTGACCCAAGCTATGGTATTTTCAATCGTATTATATGTATGCGAAAACTGGGCAACGAATAAGGAAGACTGAGGAAGAATTGATGACTTTTGAATTGTAGTGTTGGCAAAGAATGTTGAATATACCATGGACTGCCAAAAGAATGAACAAATCTGTCTTAGAAGAAGTACAGCCAGAATGCTCCTTAGAAGCAAGGATGGCGAGACTGCATTTTATATACTTTGGACATGTTGTCAGGAGGGATCAGTCCCTTGAGAAGGACATCATGCTTGGTAAAGTACGGGGTCAGTGGAAAAGAGGAAGACCCTCAACGACATGGGTTGACACAGTGGCTATAACAATGCGCTCAAGAATAACAACAATTATAAGCATGGCACAGGACGAGATAGTGTTTTGTTCTGTGGTATGTAGGGTTGTTATGGGCTGGAACGGACTCAATGGCACCTAACAACAATAACAACGTATAACTAAGTCACTTAGGTTGCTGTTCTGTCTCTTCCATTAAACTATAATATTCTTGAAGGCAGGAACTGCTTGTTCACCATTATAGCATCAGCGCTTAGCACAGTGTTGAAAACGTAGTAACCCAAACGTAGTAACCCAAACGTAGTATGCACAATGTAAATATGTTTGAAAAAATGAATAGCACATTGTTACTTATTTGTACTAATGGGTGATCACAAATCATTACTCAAAAAAATATTTATTGAGCACCTATTCTTGAAAACTAGTGTTGTAGAATTACAAAGATAATCTGAACCTGGACTGTCTCTTCAAAAAACATATGATCATATAGTGAAGATATAACCAGCATACTGTTGATCCTAAAAGCTGATACCCTATTGAAGTTACCTGGGAGGACTTTGCAGGAAAAGTGACATTTGAAATGCACTTGAATGATGGGTAGGAATTGCTCATTTTAAGACAAGGGTTAGAGCATCCTGGAAAGAGGGAAATACATAAGTAATCTCCCAACCTGGGAAATCTCAGACCTGTCAGTGAGTTTGTCTAGAAGGCATGGGCTGTATGAAAAGGGGGATGGTGGAGATACAGTTCGAAAGGCAGATGTACTGATTTCCACTTTCTTTCAGGAATGCACAGTTAACTGGAAAAGAAAATGGGGTTTGGAGCCACAGATATGGGTTCGAGTTCTAATTTCCTGCTCAGCGGCTATGTGAACTTGCACAAGTTCCTCCACCTCTTTGAGCCCAGTTTCCTCATCTTTAAAATCACAGTGACAGGAGTACTTACCTCCAGGAGTTTTGGGAGAGTTAGATAAGATAATGTATGTTAACCTTTGAGTACAATGTCTAAAATTCTTTTTTAAAGCTCAATACTTGTTAGCTATGATTAAGTCTTTCATGGCGTGTACTTCCCTAGCAGTTTCCTTTTATCTATATTTCATCATTGCTTATAATATCCCATGAAAAAAAAAGGAGCACCATCCAAATCCTATGGTATGTCTGGGGCAGCAGAATTTTGTGACTTGTTCACAGCTGCGTAGAGAATCTATAATTTTAAAGTAGACTGAAATATCCTGAATTAGTAAATGTCCATGTGACTGGCTAGCACTCAGACCAGTAAATGAGGGCTCACTGCTGCCTTCTGAGCCATCACACAGCCTTCCTTGGAATTAAGATCACACACACACACACACACACACACACAGATATGCTAGGGGTATCATTGAATAGTGTATTTATTTAGTTATGGCTCACCTGACACTTATAATCATGGGAGCATGTGAATATAGCAATACTACTTCTTGTGATATTTTTGCCACTATTATAATGCAATTCATTAGACAAAGAGGATTTGGGATACACAGCACCCATCTGATACATTCCTAGTCCTGATAGAACTTAGAGTTCAAATGGACTTCAGCAAACAGTTCTGTACCTCCACAGAAGAAGAGAGGACTGATGCTGAGAAACTTTGATTCACTCACATCTTCAATTATCATTGTTTTAAGTTCTTAGGACCTCTGGATAAAAAAGTGAGATTTCCTGTCCTCAAGAAACTCCAAGGCAACTGGGAGTGACAAGCATGTGAAATATAATAATATGTTAGTGAACACAAAGTGCAGTGGAGAAGGGTAGGGAGTGGAGTCAGGGACTGGGGAGATGGGGGCGCACAGAGTTCATGGTCCATAATGTTTGTTTCTTGATGAAGAGGAGGAGGGAAAAGGGAAGGATATGTGTAAAGAGTATCAAAGTATAAGAGATCATGGCATATTTGAAAAAAATTGAGTTTGTCTCTGGAGTGTAGTGTAAAGGAGGTAATAAGGAGAGAGGAGGCTGGTTCCAGTTCACAGAGGGCTTTATATGCCATCTCATTTCTTTGAGCTTTAGCCTGTAGTCTGTGGGAAGCAACTGAAAAGTTTTGAGCAGAAGATTGATTTACGTTCAGGTTTTTGTTTTGTATACATAACTCTGGTGGTGGATTTGAGGGAATGGACTATCAGGTTTTGACGTTAGAGGCCAGTAGATCAGTGAGGAGGCTTTTAATTCATTCATTCACTCATTCATTCAGACATTCAGTCACTCAACAGAGAGTTTGAGTGTCTTCAGTATGTGTCAATCAAGATACCACGTGCTTGGCCTAACAACCCCTTACCCTGTGGAGTTCTCAATCTGGACAGAGAGTGCTTGTTGTTGCTGGGTGCTGTGGAGTTAATTCTGACCCATAGTGACTCCATGTGACAGGGCGGAACTGTCCCGTAGGGTTTTCTAGGGTGGAGTCTTCACAAAAGCACGTCACCAAGTCATCTTTCACAAAGCCAGTGGGTGAGTTTGAACCACCAACCTTTCGACTGGCAGCCTTGAGCTTAACCGTTGCACTACCAGGGCTCTTTAGAGAACCGAAACCTAAAGAATGGAAGTAGCCAGCTGTTGCAGTAATACAAGTGAGAAAATCAGGAAACCGAGAGCTAGCGTGTGGAGATGAGGATGGAGAGCAGAGAAAGTCTTGGGCTTCCTAAGAAAATTCTGTCTGTTTTTAATTGTTTCTTATTGAGACTGGCCTTCCCAGTGATGTATGATTCTGTAAGTCCATTAAAAAGTACAGTGGGAACAAAATGAATGTAAACTTGAACTTGGGTGTTGTTTATTGCCTCCATAAGGTCACTCATTCATTTGTCCAGCAAATATTTATCATTTGCCTAACAAATACTGAGCACAGTCCTAGCCAGGCTTAGGAAGACTTTGTAGTGAGCAAAATAAGTTTCGGTTGCTTGGCTTGATTAAGATGAAACTTCCTACATCCTATTTCCAAAAAGCCTTCTTCTAAAAAGAAATAAGCAGCTTATAAAAACAAATAGAATACAAAGTAGAAACTTTAAATAAAAGGAGAATGCTTATTCTGTTTTGTTGGGAGGCTAAGGATCATAAGTCAGATAGCCAGACCACCCTTTGGCTGCTACTTGTGTGGATGGCTGCACATGGCTGGGGCAACTGTTTTGCTTAGGACCAGATGTATTTACCTTCACTATGCTCAGATAGGCAGGCACTGGCCATGGGCACAGCTCACGCTGTCTGCAACATGCAGGGCTTTGTACTGTTAGAGCACACAAACCATGACCCTTGAGAATGACCTCCAGCTTCCTTCAACTCAGCCCTGGGCCGCTAAACAGAAGATTGGAGGTTTGAACCCACTAGCTGTTCCACTGGAGAAAGATGTGGCTGTCTGCTTCCATGAAGATTTACAACCTTGGAAACTCTATGGCGCAGCTCTACTCTGTCTTACAGGGTCGCTATGAGTCCAAATCTGCTCGATGGCAGTGGGTTTGGTTTTTTGTAAGGGACCAGTTGCTGATCAAAAATTCTTTTTGATACTAACTTTGAGAGTACCCAAAATCATCTTGATTTTGCACTGTAAACTGCTTCTATTGTCAAGAAATGCTGGAATGATTCCTCACAGGTATCTTTGGATATTTTTGTCTGTAGCCTCTTCCATGTCTTCTGCTAATGAGTTTTATAAGTTTACTTTCATTAAATAAAGTACTTCTTTAATTCATCCTAAATATAATTCAGAGATTCTTAAACATTGCCCAGAGAATTTTCTTCTTCTTCTTATATGCTGGGAAGCAACATTAGCCCGCTGCCGTCGAGTCAATTCAGACTTGTAGCGACCCTACAGGACAGAGTAGAACTGCCCCCGTAGAGTTTCCAAGGAGCACGTGGTGGATTTAAACTGCCAACCCTCTGGTTAGCAGTCGTAGCACTTAACCACTACGTTATGTGGTTAAATTCAGAGCGAAGCCTTTGAGTCAGAGGGAATCAGGATGCCAGAAGAATAGATTTGAGTTCTTAATCTGACTCTGACACTTAAATCATTTGATCTAAGGCTAGTCCCTTAACCTCTGTGGTCCTTAATATTTTCATCTGTAAAATGGGGTTGCTATCAATTCCTTTTTAGTATGTAAGATCTTTATTTAAGTGGTTAAACAAAATAATAGCTATGAAAGATTTTTTTATATGAACTAAACAGGAGACATTATTATTTTTTCATGCCATTCATGATTTTGTAGACCTTGACCAAAAACACTCCTGGCCTTTGTCTTTGCTGAATCCTGCTTTTTTGATTGCTCTTGCATAGTAGTGTTTATTTGTGTTGTCTGTCTGAGAACCTGTCACAGTGGAGCGGTGATTATAGCTTTGTCCAGATTATTGCACATTCCACCATAGTTTTAACTCAACATTGGACCATATTTAGTTTCCATCTCTATTTTCATAAGCATGTGGGGCCAATCTTTTTCAGAATTCGGTCTTTACAGACTTCTAGGTTTTGCTCCTGAGTAGTCCAGAATTGATAACTTAAAGTGCATCAAACATGTTTCAGATTATTTTCCTCTTTACATGTGTTCAAATTTAAATTCACCCAATTTTTTCTTCAGGGTTTAGAGATAGCATAAATCAGTATTTCCTGAATACTCAAGTGTCTTATGACATGACAGACTAGACTTTCAATTGTACATTGCTTCTACCAAAACCAAAAACCAAACCTGTAGCCATCGAGTCGATTCCAACTCATATTGACCCTATTATTGTTGTTAAGTGCCATCGAGTCAGTTCTGACTCAGAGCGATCCTACAGAACAGAGTAAAACTGCCCCACAGAGTTTCTAAGGAGCAACTGGTAGATTTGAACCACTGACTTTCTGGTTAGCAGCCGATCTCTTAACACTGAGCCACTAAGCCTCCCGCTTCTACCAGCATATGGATTTAAAGTCTTTGTAGCTGGGTGTGCCAAGGCACCACTCAAGTTATAGTTAGGTATTCAGGAAAGATCCATTTCCTATCTACCCATCTTTTCTTGTTTATGAACAAATGGCCATAATAATATAGACATTTTCATGTCCTTATGGATCCTGTGAAAAGCTTTTGAAAAATCTAAGATGTCTAAAGTTCTCCTGGTTTTCGCGCTCCTCATGCTGTCCTCCTAGTTCGTCAGTCCCTTCATTGGCTGTGCTGACATTCCTTTATTATTGAGCCTCATTGTGAAGCTGAACGTTGTAATCTTGCTAATGTGTTACATTGTTTTTATTTCATATGTGATCACTACTGTATACTTACAAAAATATTCATTAAAATGATCAGATTAGCAACAATAGCCATCAATTCCGACAGTGTTATATTGAAAGTTGGAGAAATATCTTGTACAAACGGGTTTTGGCAGAGTGGCAATGGCTGATCATTGCTGTACAGAGGGAGAATGTTGGAGTTGGAGACTAGATCCCGTCTTTAACATGAGCACTTTATTTTCAAACCTGCATCTTAACATTGCTGTAACTTTGCTAAGATCAAAATATGTTTTAACTGTCTTACACATTTTAATAATTGAAATGACATGACTTTTTTTTATAAAATAGTAGTTACATATAGCAGAATGTAAATACAGCTTGCATTATTCATAATCTTTGGTATCTGACTTGTTTTGCTCCTTCATTTTTTTTAAAAAATCAGATTTCACATGGAAATTATTGGTCTAATTCCTGGGCCCTAACTAAATGTCATCAATAGCTGTGATGTTAGTGAGGATACAATTGATCTAATGAAGGTCGGGTTGAACCAGCCACACCTGGAATTGATTGTTGTAATTTTAAAGGCAGTGGCAGTTGAAGTGTTAGCAATAAGTAGTTTTCAAGGGACTGTTTCTGCTAAAATTATTTGGGAGTGCTACTTAAGATAGTGGAAAAATTTTCTTACTTTCTATAATTCTGTTCTCATGGAAGTCTTGATGAATATTTGTGATGACCTACCACAATGTGACAAAATTCCATTTTTATGGTCAACAGGTTGAAATATCAGAGTGATGGAAAGAATGGAAACAAATTTATATCAACCCCAAAGTTATAGCTTTCATTGGGCCCAGCTTTTTTTCTGATATAACATGTAAGTACTTGGAGTAAAGCAGCTCTTTCCATTTTTGACATTATTTGAACTCTTATGATTAGCAGGTTTGTGAAAGAATAATCCCATATGTAGCGGGTTGGTAATTACAATTTCCTCTGCCCTTTAAAATGTATTCAGTTTTAAGAAACTGATATATATTATGGCAATGTTGACCCTACAAAAGGCAAGAATATTTAGATGAAAATGGAAAATGGAGTCCATCACCCAACTGCTTCTAAATGTTTGGCATCTGTAGAGATTCCGTCTGAAGGACAGGCTCAGTTTTTTACAGTATTTTGGCGAAGCTGACCCTGAGGATATGCTTGTAATTACTTATGTATAGCCTTAAGAAGACGGATGATATTTAAGTTGAATTGAAACTTAAATGTGCTAAGCATGTTCGTTATTTAAAGAATCTGTGGTTAATTTCTATTTTTTTTTTATTGTGGTAAAAAATATATGACAAAATATTTGCCATTTCAATTTTTTTACTGTAGAATTCAATGACATTAATTATGTTCCCTGTGTTGTGTGGCCATCACCATTATCCCTTTCTGAATTTTTTCATCACGTTTTAATAGAAACTCAGTGCCCCTTAAGCATAACTTCCCCTCTTCCCCTCCTTACTGCCCCTGGTAACCCCTAATATACTTTGAATTTGATGCATTTACCTGTTCTGGATATTTCATACAATATTTGTCCTTTTGTGTCTCACTTCTTTCACTCAGCGTAATGTTTTCAAGGTTGATCCGTGTCCTAGCGTGTGTCAGCACTTCGTTTCTCTTTGTGGCTGAATAACATTCCACTGGTTGTGTATACCACATTTTATTTATCCATTCATATGTTGATGGACAGTTTGGTTGTTTTCATCTTTTGGCCATTGTGAATAAAGCTGTAATAACCACTGGTATACAGATATCTGTTTGAGTGCCTGATTTCAGTTCTTTGGCGTATATACCTAGGGCTGGCATTACAGGTTCATATCGTAATTCTATGTTTAACTTTTTGAGGAGCTGGGTGACTCTTTTCCATAGTGGCTACTCCATGGCAACGGGTAACGGGGTGCACTATTTTACAATCCCACCAGTAATGGATGATGGTTCTAATTTCTCTACATCCTTGCCAACACTGTTATTTTTCCTTTTCTGCTAATAGCCATTCTAGAGGAGTGAAAGGAGTTGTGGTGGCTGCTAACCAAAAGGATGGTGGTTCCAACCCACCAGTGGCTCTGCAGGAGAAAAGACCTGGCAATCTGCTTCAGTAAAGATCAAACCATATGTATATATATATGAAAAATCCCATTGCCATTGAGTCGATTCTGGCTCATAGTGACCCTATAGGACAAAGTAGAAGTGCCCCATAGGGTTTCCAAGGAGTGGCTGGTGGAATCAAGGTGCTGACCTTTTGGTTAGCAGCTGAACTCTTAAATACTGCACCACCAGGGTTCTTCGGTAAAGATTATAGCCTAAGAAAACTATGGGGCAGCTCTACTCTGTCCTACAGGTTTGCCATGAGTTAGAAGAGACAGCACACAACAGCAACAACAATAGGGGTGAAGTGGTATATCATTGTGGTTTTTATTTGCATTTCATTAAGGAATCCACTCTTTGGCATCTGGTTTTGTTTTATTTCATTTTAATGACTAATGACATTGAACGTCTTTTCATGTACTTATAACCCGCAACTGCTGAGTCACTTCCGACTTACAGTGACCCTATAGGACAGAGTAGAACTGCCCCATAGGATTTCCAAGGAGTGCCTGGTAGATTTGAACTGCTGACCTTTTGGTTAGGAGCTGTAGCTCTTAACCACTACACCACCAGGGTTTCCTGGTGCTTACTGGCCATGTATATATTTTCCTTGGTTGAATGTCTATTCAAATTCTTTGCCCATTTTTTGATTGGGTTGTTTGTCTTTTTGTTGTTGAGTTGTAGAAGTTCTTTATGTATTCTGAATTCTTAAAGCAAAGAAACACTTCATAAAGTAAATCACCATTTTTCTGTAAATATAAATTTCTGTATGTCAATATGTAGAAAGGGATTTTAAAAACAATTTGTGGATGATTTAAAATTATTTTGGTTATGTCTTCACATTTTTACAATAGCTATTTTGATATTAACATTTAAGTCATAATAGGCTACATAAGAACATTGTGATCTTATACAAACAAAAAAGTTGTATTTACTACTGTGGGATTCTGGATTTCTAAGCTTTATGAATGCCAAGAACAGTCTAGTTAAACTTGAGCTATGACTTTGGGAGGCGAGGGCTGGGGAGTTTTGGAAAAATATGTACAACATGTATTGCAAGTCGTTTTTGCTACTCAATAAAGACATATCTTTATTGTTATTATTTCTCCTTCCCCTTTTTGTTCTTTTTTTCCTCCTCCTCCTTCTTCTTCATTATTATTTTCTGCAAAATCTTTCTGGGTCAAGGAGACATCACATTCAACATTGTATAGGTGTTCATTCTCTATGTCTACACTCTTCTTTCCAAAAAAAAATGTTGATTTATTGGTCAGATCAAATAAACAAGTCTCAAACAGAAGTAAACCAAACACACACACAGACATACACACAACCCTACGTTTTTTCACATTCAACGCGTAATTTGAAGGCTGTTCCTTTCTTGAGACTCTACGCCTACAATTTATGTTTCTGCCACCAGGTGCTGGTGATGTCATTTAGGACCTTGCTACTCAGGGTTTGGTGAGTGGATCAGCTCAGCATTATCTGGGGGCTTGTTCAAAATGCAGAAACTCTGTCTGCTCCCCCACTCCACACCAACTGAATCAAAATCTGCATTTTAATAAGATCCTCAAGTGATTCACGGGCACATTAAAGTTTGAGAAGCACTAATGTAAAAACCCACCAAAAAAAGTGGACTATTTTAAATAAGGTAGATTATTTTAAACCCTGCCTATTGATTTCTGGATATGATAAAGTCTTAGCTCACTACCATCCCTTACCAACTCTTCTCCACTTCTCCATCCTACCGTCTTCAAATATAACTATTTCTCTACTTTTTGCTTCTCAGCTGGCTATCTTGGAAATGTATAATATATACATTTTAATCTTAACTTAATCTTAAGGAGCCCTGGTGGTGCAATGGTTAAGCACTTGGCTGCTGACCAAAGTTCAGAGGTTTGAACCCCCCAGAGGCTCGAACCCCCCAGAGGCTCTGCAGGACAAAAGACCTGGCAATCTATTCCTATAGAGATTACAGCCTAGAAAACCCTATTGGGCAGTTCCACTCTGTCATACTCTGTCGCATGGGGCCACCTGAAAACAACTCTCTAACATTGTGTTTTTACAGGCAGCATCATGGTCTTTTTACTTTATAAGTAACTCTTTTATTCCTTTTCTCTTTCCCCCACTTCTGTCATCTGGACTTTTAACCATATTTTCAAGGCTGATAATTCATATATTCTGTTCAAACCACAAGTAGGTATATCATGTTTTTGGCTATAGTTGAATTAAAAGTTGAAAATTAAATGATTTAGTGATGCTTTTTGTAAGGAGTAACGGACAGCTCAAAAGTGGCTTAAAATATATAACGCGCACACACACATACATACACAGAGGCAGGAAGTAAGGGACTTCTGGTGTTAGTTCCTTGACTCAGCGTTTGGATCAGTATCTCTGTCGTTATGTTAGACATTCCCTCGTGGTCATAGGTTGGCTGCCTCAGACTAAAGCCCCCCCCCCCCATTCTCATGTAGGGGGTCTTCACTATTCCTGTCAGACAGAGTCTGGTATATGCCATAGACCAGTGTCTGCAGCACGTTGCCAATTCTCCTCTTTATGATTGGGGATTTTATTATTGTTGTTCCTACTCCTTCTCCACTAATGCATGTTAGAGATGTTGGGGGGTGCACCTAACTTATCTTTTAAGCTTATGGGTCAATAGACTGGAGGAGCCACACCTAGACTTCACCTTATCCAGAAATCTGGGACTTTGAACCACAAGCGATGTGTAGGTGAGAATTTTGTGAGCCGCTGAATGTGTTCTGTGTGCTGAGGAAGGATGTCTGTACATGTTGGTTGGCCAATAGAGTGCACTGTGTTAGAGACTGCTATTTGCCCACTTTCTCATTACTTTTAGAATGATCAGGGGAAGATTTAATGATGTGATTATACACTGTGGGCAGGCTATGGGAAAACCACGAGGGACATTGCAGTACACTTGGGCTACTCACACTCATAGACTCAAAAGGTTGAGGGAGAGGACAATTACAAGGACCTGAAAGGAGAAACCTTTGTGGAGGTTATGATCTTCAATGGGGAAAAGTTATCTTGTGGTAAATTTATAGGAAAGGAACAGGGAGAAAATAATCAAAATGCATTTTCCTCTCTCTGGCTGATATTCTGCTGGTTTTCCCATTAGTAAACCTAGCTGGAGTTTAGAAGGTAAGAAAAACCCAACCCATTGCCCTCAAGTGCGACTCATAGCATCCCTATAGGACAAAGTGGAACTGCCCCACAGGGTTTCCAAGGCTGTAAATCTTTACAGAAGCCAACTGCCACACCTTTTCCCCACATTGCTACTAGTGGATTAGAACAGCCTACATTTCGGTTAGCAGATGAGTGCTTAACTACTGTGCCTTGTGCTTAGTTATTTGCACCGCTCAGAGGCTCTACAGGTCTCTGACCCGAACTTAATCTAGAGTAGCTGTTTTTATATTTAAGTTGGGCTTTTGCTTAATATTACATTTGTAAAGAAAAATAAAAGAGCTTTGCTGCTTTAAAAAAGTTGAAAATTACTGATCGTTAATGTTCTCACTTTATTGGGGGTTTTTCAGAGGTGTTAAGTTACTTTCTTAAGATCACACAACTTTTAAGAAGCAGAATCAAGACCAAGATTTAAGGCTTTTGATATACTAGTACTCCTTTCACTATTCTTCATGGTTTCTTATGCTAACTTAAAAAAAAAAAAAAAGACTGGGTAAATGAGATGATAATACAAGTGTATTTTATGAAAAGAATAAGGGTTGGATATATTATTGGGAAGAAATGCTCTTGGAAGACCAACTGGGTAAAAGATCAATAAGGGGAACTGGATTCTGTCTCTTCGGCTTACAGGAAAAGCAACTGAAGAGAAGGATTGAAACCTGACCAACCACAGAAGAAGGCTTTGCTGGCCGTGAAGACGGCTGTTAAATGGGAGTTTCGAAGATTTAGCATCCAAGATGTCAAGGAGACTGAACAGGAGGAAATTCACCCCAAGGTATCCAATGCTTATTTGGGAAAGAAATCATCACTGATATTAGGTTAAGTCAATGAGTTTTCAAGCTAAAAGATCTGAGAAATCTCAGTGCCTGTACGTGGTCAATAAAATTAATGTTGCCTTACATGTACTTAATATATTCTGTTAGTTTATTCCTTAATGTAATTTATTAAAACTACATTGATCCTATATGGGTCAGTCTTTCTGAGAGAGGGTAATATGCTATCAGCTAAGAGCCCATGCAATGAATTATCAAGATAGATATATTCAACAAGTATATTAACCATGATGTTACCTGTTTTTACTGTGGGGGTACTCTGATAGCCTTAATCTTGCTTTGTTGCTGTGCAAGTTAACTCTGTTAATTTATCTTTCCTTTGAGATGAAGCTTAATTAGCATTAAATTTCAGTCTTTCTGCTTTCTGTGGGACTTCAATCTGGGTGTTTTATAGCCAGCTATTCTTCTGCTTAATGTTGCAATTTTTTTTCTCCTGAATCTTTTTTTTTTTTTACAAGATACAAAGTTATTAATTAAACAGTGTCGCCTTCACTAAAATATACATAGAAGAACATAATGATACAGTAAATATTTTTGTATTTTGTTTGATGACAGTAGTAACATGAAGAATACGTTGTCACTGTAAAAGAAGTAAGCAATTTGTATTTATATAGAATAAATCAGGAGCCTTCCTTCTATTTGCCTCCTAGGTGGTGTGGAGAGTACCCTAATAGTCTATTTCTATAGATTTGTGTACACAGATAGACATACACCTTTCCTTCTCTTGTTCTCCCTCTCTCACTCTCATTTTCAGGCATAAAATTCTGAATCTTTTTATACATTTTTGAAACAGGATAAAACTCATTTACTTTGCCCAAAAATTTCTACTGAAAATTTCTTGCTTATCCAGAGATCAGTATTTTTTCTTGGCAGGCTGTGGCTCAGAATCTGATCGGAAATCCATGTACAATGAGATTGACCACTTAATTGAAGAACACCTGTCTTTGATGTACAAGATTTTCCTCTTCTAAAGGCTATAGAACATCTCCTCAAATGGTTCTATAAACATTGGAAAATAATGAAAAGTACATTAATTACTCTCACAACTTATTGATGTTGTGTAATTCTGTGGGTTTGTTCATGTGAATCGATTCACCTGGAAACACTACAATGTTCAATGGTCCAGAATTGAGGCATGGTTTCACTTCCCAACTTTATTTCAGATCGACAATGGTTATGGATAGCATTTTTTTCTCAGTAGACCTATTACCCATTTCCTTCCCCAATAAAGATAAGAATGGAATGTTTCCCTTAAAGCGAATTGGAAGCAGCCAGTGTTAGTCTTAAGAGCTGATCTGCTGTGTACATGTAGACAGTATCAATGTCACTTCAAACATTGGAAATTTTAAGCCTGTGATTTAAGTAACAATCTAAATAATGAGTTTCTTGATTATGTTAAAGACTAAATATTTTAATTTTTAACTCCCATCTTTCAAAGTAATTTGTCTTCTTGAATTCACATAACTACTATATACTACACTGATTTATTTAGCCTCTCTACTATAGCTTTGTATATATTTAATATAACTCTTATAGTTCTTAATGCCTAAAGTTATTACAACCAAAAAAGAGAATACACTTTTAAAGATATATATTAAAAAATTCTTTACATTTTTATAGAGTTATAATTACTTGAAAGGGTTCAACTTCATTTCCTTCTATTCTATTGAGGGAATAGCCTGGGATATTTTTTCCCCGTAATTTAGTGACAAATATAGTTACTACAGTTTATTGGGCAGATTTTTTTTTTCTTAGATTACTTAAACAAACATTTAACAGTGTGTCCAATGGCTATACTTTCACAGATACATTTCTGACCATGAAATGCATATGAAATATATTTGATAAATGTATCCTTTTTAAGAAAGCAGGGATTGCAATGACCATTTTAAATGTATTTTTATCTTACTAAATAGTTCATGTTCATTGGAAAATGAAGAAAGTGTCTTTGGATGCATTTATTTTAGTATTCTGGGAAATTCCCGCAGTGAACCTTTATCATTTATAGCTGTTACACACCTTTGAATACCCTCCTCTATCTTGTAATTGGAGCCCTGATGGCTCAGTGGTTAAGAACTTGGCTGCTAACCAAAAAGTCAACAGTTTGAATCCACCAGCTGCTCATTGGAAGCCACATGGGGGAGTTTTACTCTGTCCTATACGGTCACTATGAGTTGGAATCAACTTGACTGCAACAGGTTTTGGACCTTGCCTGTTTACCACATTACAAGCCAAAAGATGAGTGTCACTAGATGCAGAGTGCAGGCATGTGTTCTAATTCCCGATCGGATGCATTGTTATCAGACATGGATTTGAGGATGATAAACCTAAGGAATGGGCCACGTGCAGAGACCCTATCTTATGAGAAGGGTGATGGCAAGGCATCCTTTCCTTGGGGCAGCAGTGGAAGAGCGCCTGGCATTGAATGGCAAGCATGATAGACGCCAAGTGGCAGATGTCAGTGGTGCTCCTACAGGAGAAGCTGCTGTGATTACTGGGTGTGCTTGCAGCTTCAAGTGTGACTCCAGCTCTCTTGGAGAACTATTTATGCATAATAGTAATGCTACATAGAGAAATAAATTACGTGGCTTTTGGTTTAAGATGACCGGGTGAATAAAAACCAGGACCAGTTTCTGTCCAGTCAGTGTTGACTCGTGGCGACCCCAGGTGTGTCAGAGTAAAACTGCTCCGTGGGGTTTTCAATGGCTGTGACCTTTTGGAATGAGATCACCCGGGCTTTCTTTCAAGGCCCCTCTGGGTAGCTTTGAACCGCCGGCCTTTCAGTTTGTAGCCTCGCACTTAACTGTTAATCTTTTTGCTGATTTCTCATTAAATAATAGATGAGGAATAAACTTAGGCCAAAGCTGCAAAACATAGAGAATGGTATATTTCATCAAATATCTGGTTGGTGGATGGAGGATGATATGGTTGAGACTCAGTGAGTCAAGCGAGAAGGAGTGGAGATTGCAGCTCTAAAGGCTGCAGCGTAGAGAGATCTGGGTCACTTGGTTGCCCACCTGGACCCTGGAGAGACTTCAGGCTTGTACATGGCAGCTGTCATGGGGTCCAAGGGAAGCAGGCGTGAAAAGTCGGGCTCAGAACAGGGGACTGACTGAAGGTCTGAACACAGGACAGACTTTCCTCTAAATCCACCCCTATCCTTATCCAGACTGGCCTGCAGCAAAGCCCTTATTCCTGGGCAAAAACATCTGAAGGTTCTTCTCTTAAGAAAGAAATGAAATGCATGTATGAGGGGACTAGAGCAGCAAGTGTGGATGTTAGCCCCTGGGATAAAGTCAACTTCATTTTGGCATTTAATTGACTGCTTTCATCTGATAACCCTAAATAAAGACTGTGTGTCCATTACACAAAAGGGGAGTTCATAAAGAAAATGGCAATGGAAATAGTAGAGAAGTAGCAAAAGTGCTTGGGAATTAAAAATACAATTGTATCAGTTTCCTGTTGCTGCTGTAACAGATTACCACAAACTTAGACTTAATAAAACAAATTTATTATCTTATAGTTCTGGAGGTCAGAAGTCTGAAATGTTAGCAAGGCTGCATTTTTCTGGCTGCTTTGGGAAAAAAAATCCATTTCTTTGTCTTTTTTAGCTTCTAGTCGTGGTCATATTACTTGGCTCTTGCCTCACATTTCTCTGACTTTTACTTGTGTCCTCTCTTTTTTTTGATTCTGACCCATCTGCCTCCCTTTTATAAGGACCATTGTGATTACATTAGGCCCATTTGGAAGATTCAGGATAGTCTTCCTCTCTCAAGATCCTTAACTTAATCACATCTGCCAAGTTCCTTTTGGCACGTAAGGTAGCATATTCATAGGTTCTGGGGATGTGGACACGGACATCTTTGGCGGGGGGAGCATTATTAAGCCTACCACAGTGATTGACCAGAATAAGAAAAAAGGAAGGAAAGAGTAATGACACCTCCCAGGATATAAAATAAAAAACAAAGAGAAAGAAAGTGAGAGAAAAGATGAGAAATATATATGATTAATTCAGAAGTACTAACATCCACACATAGGAGTTTGAGAGGGAGATTGGGAGGGGGAGCAGAGGCAGAGAAGAAAGAGGGGAAGAGAAATGAAATTATCAAAGGAATTATAGGAGGAACTTTCCTAGATCAGAAGAAGGCATGTCTTCAGACTGATGGAGTCTACTGCACGTTCAGGACAATGAAAGAAATGATCTGTATCTGGAACGTTGTTATGGAATTTCAGAACACCAAGGATAGAAAAAAGATTCAGAAAGCATTTCAAGGGAAAAAATTCTAACAACAAGTCATCCCCAGACAAACGAACTCTGATATCTGATAGTATCAGATATGTTGTCATCATCGCTGGCTTCCAAGAATGATGCATCCTTGAAATTACAGAGGGAAAATCATTTGTGTCTTAAAATTCTACCCCTAATCAAATTACCAATCAAGGATAAATGCAAAGCAAAAGAAATTTCCAGTTATGTAAGGACTCAGAAAGCTCAACTTACACCCATCTTTTGCTCTGAAGTTACTTAAGGATATGCTGAAGCAAAATGAAGAAATAAACCAAGAAAACAGGAACACATGAACTCAAAACGGAAGACCTGTGAAATGAAAGGCCCACTGTGCAGCAGTGATGAAGAGCCATCGTTCTAGATTGGGGTTTTAAAAGCAATAGGACTTAGGTTTCCAAATGGGAGGTCTCCAGGTGTTATAAATTGAATTGTGTCTCCCAAAAATGTGTATCAACTTAGCTAGGCCATGATTCCCCATATTGTGTTGTTCAGCATTTTGTGATCTGATGTGATTATACTATGTGTTTTAAATCCTAGCCTCTATGATGTTAATGGAAACCCTGGTGGTGTAGTGGTCAAGAGCTATGGTTGCTAACTAAAAGGTTGGCAGTTTGAATCCACCACGTGCTCCTTGGAAACTCTCTGGGGCAGTTCTACTCTGTCCTATAGGGTTGCTATGAGTCAGAATTGACTCGATGGTAGCGAGCAATGGATATGATGTTAATGAGGCAGGACATGATCTCCAGGATTAGGTTGTATCTTGAGTCAATCTCTTTTGGGATATAAAGGAGAGAAGCCAGCAGAGAGGAGAGGAAACTCCTACCGCCAAGAAAGCAGATCCAGAAGCAGAACACATCCTTTGGACCCAGGGTCCCTGTGCTGAGAAGCTCCTAGACCAAGGGAAGATTGATGAAAAGGACCTTCCGCCAGAGCCGACAAAGACAAAAAGCTTTCCCCTGGAGCCGGTGCCCTGAATTCAGACTTCTAGCCTCCTAAACTGTGAGAGGAGCCCTGGTAGCATAGTGGTTAAGTGTTTGGCTGTTCACCAAAAGGTTGGCATTCGAATCCACCAGCTGCTTCTTGGAAACCCAATGGGGCAGTTCTACTCCGTCCTGTAGAATCACTGTGAGTCGGAATCAACTCCACAGCAACAGGTTTGGTTTTTGGTTTTAAACTGTGAGAGAATAAATTTGTTTGTTAAAGCCATCCTCTTGTGGTATTTCTGTTATTGCAGCGCTAGATGACTAAGACACCAGGGAAAAAGGAAATGTAATAGAATAGATTGTATGAGTGAAGCTCAGATTGAGGATATAGTAAAAGCAAGCAGCATGTGTAAAACAAGAGCCTCTCTTTGCGTTTTACGTTGGGAATTTGGAAGAGTCAGAAAGTTGGACTCACTGCAGATACTATCTAGCTCATTACTTATCTCTGTAGTGAACAATACTTATGTAGCCATAACAATGTGTATGCTGTTTATTAACTTTCAGCTTACGGAGGAAAAATAGCAGGTGTCAATTTTTACAGAGAAAAGTAAAGATAAAAATAACAAATGCAGGATTGGAAGGAAATAAGTTTCAAGGGAGAAGACTTGGACCATTCCTACCCTTAAGGTACAAAGAAAGGAATCTAAAGAGACTATTGTCTACTGTTGATGAATCAAGAAGTGGAGTTTAATGTATGTTTAAGTTCCAGAGATTATTAGTCCAGAAGCTGGACACTGGAACACAATTATTTTAGTGTGGGTGGAGTTGGGGAAGATATCTGGTAACATGTAAATCCTCCTTTCTTTACTAGGAAACCAATGAACTATTAAAAAATTTATATAACAAGAAATAGTGGTATAAGCAAATACTGTATATAGAAAATGTGGAAGAAGCCACCTAACTTTCCCGTTACCATTGAGTTAAATGTATACCAGCCACTTTTTATGCCTCTGGACCTCAGAGGTGAGGCATTATTGCAGTTCTAATGCATTTAACAGCAAGGTGGGTCCCTTTTGAAAAGCATGAAGCTCAGCAGACTGGAGTTGGAGCCTCATTGTTGTGTAGGTTGAGCATTCTATTAGATGATGCTTCCTGGATGTGCTAGTTTTGTAAACTTTTATCTCTTTTCCCATTATCTGTGAGACAAGGCTTGCAAGTGTAATTATGACTTTCCTGTGTGATGGGGAGCCCTGGTGGGTTTGCTTTGGTTTTTCTGAGTCACATTTGGAAAACCAGACATTCCCCATGTAATCTAATGGAAAGGTGCTGCAATAAATTACTTATCTAGCTCTCATTGGTATGTTGTCATACCACAGATCAGTGACGCTACAGTGCCACTTGCCTCATTGGTGGCATGTATTACCAGATCATATTTATTAAAATCCATATCGTCAACCAAAAATTTAAACACCCGCAATTAGTAAGCATGCATTCCAATACTGAAAACACATGCCACAAAAAAAAAAAATTAAGGAGAAAAATTGTAGTAATGAAAAGGGTGAACAACCTCACGGACAAACCGCTAACAGTGGCAGCCTCTGGGCAGTTGGGCTGGGAATAGTCAGTGAGACAGGGGACCCCTGCTTTTCATTAACCCTCTAGCAGGCGATGGCCCATTCCAGCTGTATTTTCAGCCCTCAGAGGTTTATCTGCAGCATTTGAGCTGCCTTAGTGCATTCTGGCGTCATGGCAGATACTGGTGCAACTGCCTAAAAAACAAGGAAGTTGGTTTGTGCCATATTTGAGTGTTGAGAGCCATTCATTTGAGGGGATGCTTCCCGGAGGAGTGATTGTGTGAAAATTTGTGTCTTTTGGCTTTTGTACAGCAATATAAAGCTTGTAAGTATGTTTATTCTTTCCTTTCTGTTGTTGGGAACATACAGTTTCTGGCATTCAGAAATATTCAAGTAAATGAGTTATTTATGGAGTGAAAACAGTTTGTGATGTACTTCCTGGGCTGTGGAACTGATATGTACCACGTGTGTGATGTGCTTCCTGGAACATGGGACTGATATGGCCCGTTTGCAATTGGCATCCTATTTTTTCAAACAGTAAAAAAACCACCAACAAACAATGATTCTGCACCCATTCCATTAGTGAAAAAACATGGAATCACCAAAAAATTCCAAAAAAATAAAAAAAAGAATTCACCCTTTAAAGGGTTAATCCACTTCGGCTTTGTGACTGAGGCAGGTATGACTTGAATTAAAAAAAAAAAATGTAAATCATCCTATCTAAACAATAATTCTATAAGCTAAGTTAATGAGTGCAAGTGAACGAGTGTAGGTTTGAGAGAAATTAGAGAAGGGAAGAGTCAATTCATGGAATGCTGATTCTTTTCCTAGCACTGTGATAGGTGCGGGGATCATACTTCAATGATGATAATCACCATATTGCTAGTAGGAGTACTATTAGAAAAAAAAAATTTTTTTTTTTTTTTTTGCTGTTACTCACATTTAATAGGTAGGTACTATTTTTTTTTTATTCAGCCCTGGTGGTACAGTGGGTAAGAGCTGGGCTGCTAACCAAAATGTCGGCAGTTCTAATCCATCAGCTGCTCCTTGGAAACTCTATGGGAGCAGTTCTACTTTGTCCTGTAGGGTTGCTATGAGTCTGAATGAAGTCTACGACAAAGCGTTTATTATATGACAGTAACTGTACTCAGAAACATTCCTTCATTCATTCAACAAACATTTATTGAATACCCATTGTATGTCAAGCATTGTTGTAGGTACTGGAAATGAATAAAGAGAGAAAAACTGTGTTCTCATGGAACTTACAGCCTAGTGAGGACAGAATGATAATAAACAAACAGATAAGTACAATATGTAGTGGTTCAGATGACAAAAGTGCTGTAGAGAAATATAAAGCAGGGCAAGAAGAGGACAGGGGATATAGGGGGAGGGTTTGCAATCGCAAATAGGATCATGTAGTCTCCCTTATAAGTCCACGAGGCAGGTATTGCAGTGATCCCCACTTTGCAGCCACGGACCTTAAGATGACTTAGGACTTAGAACCTTTAATAAATCACCCATGGTTGGATTAAGGAGTAAGTAGTAGAACTAAAAATTAATCCTGTGAGTCTGACAAGGAATTCAACATTTTAAAATACTGACTAAAAAAATATGAGATGAATTTGTCAGAGAAGATGTCACAGGGAGTGGAGATAATATAGTAAATGTTTTATTCTTGTCTCTACAACCACATTTTACAATAAAATGAGCCGTTTTTATACAAAGATACTTTTATTGGATTTCCATGTTTATGCTAAATTAGATTAGGGATATTTCATAGCTCCTATCTGGAATTTCACACAATCAACTATATACCATTTTTTTCTGATGAGAGTACAACACAGGTCTTTTGTGCTTGTAAAACATCTGGAATTTAATTCGGATGGGGAAAAAAAAACACAACTGTGGGGGAGAGCAATATACGTTTCGGTCTATATTCCGTTTAGGAGCTTGTCAGCCAGTTGGCTTTTTTAGCATTTGTTAATCCTGGGAGAGTTATTGAAAGAAGTAGCATTCGGTGCAGTTCAAAATGCACAACAATTGTCCACTTAAGTGAATCCAAAGAAAATAGAAAGATTACAAAGTACTGTTCCAGACCCAAGATGAGGAGGCATGGAGGACAAATAGATTTTTTGTTCATTTGGACAGGAGCCTCGAATGATTCCTTTTTCCCCCTGCTGACGTTTCTGTCTCACCTAGGTTTAGGTGACTAACCCGACACCAGGCAAACCTTCGGGCTATTATTTCGCTGGTCTGTAAAGCCAGTGTTGAACCTGTTTTTCCATTGAACTCTCCTGAAACAAACTCCCATTTATCCCGGAGGGTGTCAAGAGACTTAGTCTGGCTGTATGGAGAGGGAAAAGGGCCTATATATTTACAACATTTATGGTGAGTTTCTGTTCCCCAAATTGAAAACACATTGAGGACTCCGCCTGAGGCCCCAAGGTGCCTGCCCCGAGAAGGCCACCCACTGCTCCGTGGCCTCCGTCCTGAGCAGCTCTTCCTCGGGGCCTCTTCTCGTTTTCCTCCCCGCCGTCCTGGCTGTTGTGTGTTCTCGCCTCTCCATCCCATCTGGCCTATCTCTGCTGACACGCTCGAGTTCCTCTGGGCGTCGGGCAGCGTGTGCCTGAAGCTCCTGCTGCTGCTCCCGACGTGACTGCTTGAGCCCGCTCCGCGTGCGGATGGCTTACCTATGTCAAGCTGCACAGGTTGCTTTGGTTGCAGTTTTTACCTCGTTTATTCCTGTGTGCATTTGGTTGGCATTCAGTTGATTTTTTCCTTCCTGGGCATTAAGAAAAGGATATCTTTGAATTGAGGAGAGGAGAAAAAAGGATTTTTTTTTTTTTTTTTTTTTTTACGTAAAACTGTGATGACTCAATGTCGTCAATAGTGAACTTTATTGTAAGTTTCTGAAACAAGTAGCTTATGACAGTGGAATCAAAGTATAGCAGAGAACGCATGAACCATATTGTTGCTACTCAATTTGTTGAGAAATTAGAGGCTTTATTGGCCTAGGCCAGTAGGAGCCTGGCAGTGTAGTGATTAAGAGCTCGTCTGCTAACCAAAAGGTCAGCAGTTTGAATCCACTAGCTGCTGCTTGGAAACCCTAGGAGGCAGTTCTATTCTGTCCTATAGAGTCATTATGAGCTGAAATTGACTCCACGGCAGTAGGTTTGGTTCAGAGCCCTCATGGCACAGTGGTTAAGAGATTGGCTGCTAACCAAAAGGTCAGCAGTTCGAATCCACCAGCCACTCCTTGGAAACCCTGTGGAGCAGTTCTACTCCATCCTATACAGTTGCTGTAAGTCAGAATTGACTCAACAGCAATAGGTTTTTTTAGTAGTCTTCAAAGTTGGAAGTGTACCCTCGTGGGGTGTGAAAGGCAATATACAGGCATACCTCTGAGCTATTGCAGGCCCTGTTTCAGACCAACAGACCACTGCAATAAAGTGAATATTGCAACAAAGCAAGTCACATGAATTTTTTGGTTTCCCAATGCATGTAAAAGTTATGTTTACACTATAGTCTTTAAGTGTGCAGTAGCATTATGCCTAAAAAAAATGTACACACGTTAATTAAAATATACTTCATTGCTAAAAAAAAAAAATGCTAACCATCATCTGAGCTAGTGGAGGATCTTGCCTTGATGTTGATTGCTACTGACTGGCCAGGGTGGTGGTTCCTGAAGTTTGGGGTGGCTGTGACAATTTGTTAAAATAAGGCAACAGTGAAGTTTGCTGCATCAATTGACTCTTCCCTTCACGAAAGATTTCTCTGTAGCATGCGATGCTGTTTGATAGCGTTTTACCCACAGTAGAACTTCTTTAAAAATTGGAGCCAATCTTCTTGAACCCTGCCGCTGCTTTATCAACTAAGTTTATGTAATATTGAAAAACATTTCCACAATGTTCACAGCATCTTCACCAGGAATAGATTCCATCTGAAGAAGCCACTTTCTTTGCTCATCTATAAGAAGCAACTCCTCATCCATTGAAGTTTGATCATGAGATCGCAGCAATTCAGACACATCTTGAGGCTCCACTTCTAATTCTAGTTCTCTTGCTGTTTTCTACACATCTGCAGTTACGTCTTCCACGGAAGTCTAGAACCTCTCAAAGCCATCCATAAGGATTGGAATCAATTTCTTCCAAACTTCTGTTACTGTTGATGTTTTGACCTCTTCTCACAAGTCACAAATGTTCTTAATGGCATGTAGAATGGTGAATTCTTTCCAGAAGGTTTTCAATTTACTTTGCCCCAATCCATCAGAGGAATCACTATCTATGACAGCTCTAGCCTTACAGAATGTATTTTTTAAATAATAAGATTTGAAAGTCAAAATTACTCCTTGATCCATGAGCTCCAGAATGGATATTGTATTAGCAGGCATGAAAACAACATTAATCTCCTTGTACAGCCCCATCAGAGCTCTTGGTGACCAGGTACGTTGTCAATGAGCAGTAATATTTTGAAAGGGATCTTTTTTTTATGGGCAGTAGGTCTCAACAGTGGGCTTAAAATATTCAGTAAGTCACGTTGTCAACAGATGTGGTGTCACTGAGGCTTTGTTGTTCCATTTACAGAGCACAGGCACAGTAGATTTAGCATAATTATTAGAGGACTTAGGATTCAGAGAATGGTAAATGAGCATTGGCTTCAGCCTAAAGTCACCAGCTGCATCAGCCCCTAACAGGTGAGTCAGCCTGTCCTTTGATGCTCTGAAGCCAGGTATTGACTTCTTTCTAGCCTCAAAATCCTAGATGGCATCTTCTTCCAATGTCAGGCTGTTTCATCTACACTGAGAATCTCTTGTTCAGGGTAACCGCCGTCGTCAGTTGTCTCAGCCGATCTCCTGGATAGCTCTGTGCGGCTTCTACATCAGCTCTTGCAGCTCCACCTTGCCCTTCTATCTTACGGAGACAGCTTCTTTCCTTAAACCTCATGAATCAACTTCTGCTGCCTTCAAATTTTCTTCTGTGGCTTCCTCACCTCTCTCAGCCTCCATAGATTTGAAGAGAGTTAGGGGCTTGCTCTGGATTAGGCTTTGGCTTAAGGGAATGTTGTGGCTGGTTTGCCCGTCTCTCCAGACCACTAAAACTTTCTCGTTGTCAGCAATAAGGCTGTCTGACTTTCTATCGTTTGTGCGTGCACTGGAGTAGCACTTTTAACTTCCTGTAAGAACTTTTCCTTTGCATTCACAGCTTGGCTAACTATTTGGCCCAAGAGGCCTACCTTTCAGCCTATCTCAGCTTTCGACATGCCTTCCTCACTGAGCTTAATCATTTCTAGCTTTTGATATAAAGTGAGAGACATGGGACTATTCCTTTCACCTGAACACTTAGAGAACATTGTAGGGTTATTAATTGGCCTAATTTCAGTATTGTTATGTCTCAAGGGATAGGGAGGCCTGAGGAGACGGAGAAAGACGGAGAACAGCCTGTTAGTGGAGCAGTCAGAACACACAAATTTACCAGTTAAGTTTGCCGTCTTATGTGGGCGTGGTCCATGGCACCCCAAAACAATTACAATAGTAATATCAAAGATCACTGATCACAGATCACCATAACAGATATAATAATAATGAAAAAGTTTGATATATTGAGAGAATTACCAAAGTGTGACACAGAGACACGAAATGAGCACATGCTGTTGGAAAAATGGCACCGATAGACTTGCTCTATGCAGAGTTGGCAGGAACCTTCAATTTGTAAAAAATGCAAAATCTGCGAAGCGCAATAAAGAGAAGCGTAATAAAGAGAAGTACAATAAAATGAGGTATGCCTGTACTTTTTTTTATGCCTGTACTGGAGTGCGGGTCAAAACAACAGAGCTTCTACTCATATTTCCAACTCATCACTCATAATCTCCAGATTTGTGTGTGTTTTATAATGCATATATTAGTTCAATAGCATGCATAGTTATCAAAAGATCAGCACCCGTAGATGGCATTGCATGTGGAAAATTGTTTGCTGAAGTACACAGTCAGAAAAGTCTGTCAGTTTTTCTTTCTAGATTGTAAGCATCATGAGAGCAAGAGCTTATCTGTTTTATTTTCCATAGCCTACTCAGTGTTTAGCTGATGCTCGAAACGGTAGAAACTCAATAAATGCTTGTTGATTGATTGAATCATTGCCTTTACTCAGTGAAATGACCAAGAGTAGAAATTTTAGACAAATTGTTGGAAAAAATTTTCAGTCTGATGGGCTTTTAATTCTTTTCAAATTAAAAGCATTTACTCAGGTGATATTGAAAGCTTGTACTAATATGAAAAGCTATTTACACAGAATGATAATGGCTATTGCAGAAAGATCACTTAGGAGGGCCTAATTAATCAAAATAGCAGTTAATATTCCAAGAAGAATGTTCTCTTTTATTGAGAATACATAATTAGCCAAACCCACTGCTGTCGAGTCAATTTGGATTCATAGTGACCCTATAGGACAGAGTAGAACTGCTCCATAGGGTTTCCAAAGCTGTAAATCTTTATGGAAGCAAACTGCCTCATCTCTCTCCTGAGGAGCAGCTGGTGGGTTCGAACCACCCATCTTTCCATTAGCAGCCCATCGCTTTAACCACTGCACCACCAGGGCTCCTCACATAAATAACCAGCAAGCTAAAAAGACACTATATACCAGAATTTTTTATTTGCTATATGAGACCAATGTTTCCCGCATGTATGCTGAATCAATGCATACCATCTAAATCATGGCATATGCTTTTAATATTATTTAATAGCATTCAAATGGAATTTTGGACTCATTGCTGGACAGATATTTATAGGGTGGGAGTGGTGGGGACGCTCAAGGAGTAATTTAAATTCCTTTACCACTCACCTTGATCTAAGAACATCTTAGGGAACTTAAGGCGAAGTCCTGGATGTTCCTAAGCCACCCGTTATGGATCAATCAGGTGAGAATTACTGAAAGGAAATTTAGTTTAAGTCCTAGAAGAGTGAAAAATTAACTTGCCCAGTTGAGTCAAGTCAAGAGAGTATGTGGTAGAATATCAACTCTAGATTAGGAATCTGGAAGGTGAAGGAAAAAGAGATGGAAATTCATATCTTCTGAGCATGTACTGTGTTTCAGGTGCTGTGCCCAAGCCAAAATAACCCACTGCCCTGGAGTTGATTCCTACTTACAGCCACCCTACAGGACAGAGTTGACTTGGCCCATAGGGTTTCCAAGGCTGTAATCTTTACAGAATCAAACTGCCACATCTTTCTCCCAAGGAGCCACTGGTGGGTTCCAACCGCTAACCTTTCAGTTAGCAGCCGAGCGTAACCGCTATACAACCAGGGCCCCTTAAAGCAAAAAAGAAATGAAAATTAATGTTTTCTGCGTATATATTCAGATGCTGTGCTAGGAGCTGTGTCTAGGTCATCTCATTCAAGACAAGATTTTGGTCCCAGCTATGACACTATTTAGCTTATGACCCTGGGTGAGCTACTTAACCTCTTTGGCCTCTGTGTCTTCCTCTGTAAAATAAGAAAGTTAAACTAGAAGATCTCTTAGGACCCATTCATATTCCATGCAGATTTAGTGGCATGGTCATGATGACTCACCATTCACCAAAGTAAGCGGTATTTTTCACTTTTCAACTAAATTGCTTTCTGTTGTATAGTCAGAGCTGTCAACCCACACCAGAGAGGAAAGTTTGAGGCTCTAGTTTAATTAAAGCATTTATTGTGATGGAATGAAAAATCAGACACTAGCTGTCAGCGCTACTAGTGGTATCTAGTCAACGGCTTGGCAGGGTGCTGTACAGCAGGTTCTTGTAATCAATGGGAGCTTAGGCACTGTTTGCCCAGGGGGGCATCTGTAACTATAAAAATCTATGGCTCTCTTTCCTGTCCTAGCTAGAGGGCACCTAAGGCTTGCAGAAAGGATGGTATAATTAAGAAATTTGGAAGGAAAGCTCACCAATTAAGCAGCTGTTATGAATGCTTCAAATTGTTATTTAGCCCACTGCTCTAGCTTTTGCAATTGTCTTACAGGATCTTCATATTTATCTCATAATCCTTTTCAGATTCCCACCCCCGTTTCTCAGCAACACCTCTGCATTGTTTCCATAAATGTTTTCTTTTTAATGGGAGAATTGCATGTGAAGTACTTTAGTGAGTCAGAGAGGATGGGAAATTTCATCAAATTGGTACCTAAGACTTTGTCAGTTTCAGGAGAACTTGTCTCTGTCATTTTGGCAAAAAGTTTTCCTATCTTTGTGAAAAAAACTTTTTTTTTCATTTTTTGGCTTATCCTCTAGAATTCAAGTTTCCTGTTGCCTTGCACTTTATCAGCATTGTTTTACAAGAGATAAACCTTTAAGTTTAGTAAAGTATAAATTTGAAATCTAAGTTGCAGCAGTAGTAGTGATAATATGAGAAAATATAGACTATGAAACCTGATTTTTATATTGTTTTCAGAATAGAACAACAACCGGATGGCTGTAGAATCTGGTGTCAGCCAAAAAAGGGCCCCTATTTTACGGAGCAGAAATAATAAAATACTGGTTCCCCTCCACCCCTTTGAAAAAACTAACCAGTTGCACTATAATATTAGGACAAGTTTATTCATTTTACATGTTCCAAGTGTAAATCATTATTAAGTATATGTGGCCTGATAGAAAGGATGAGGCTAGCCAAGTATCTGGCACCCCTTATATGTCCATGTTTAATGAACACTGATTAGACAGGCCTTAAGCCATACAAGCATTCTGTCCATAATATAAGACATCTGTTGAATGTGTTAGAGTACACGGATCAGGACTCTATAGGACTAACAGGAGTTTTCTTTCAATGGCACCAAAGTGTGGGGATAAACTCCTTAGTAACCCAAACTCAAAAAAGAAATTTAAATTTTTCTTTAAAAGATATATTCTTCTTAGCTTCTGTTCTTCTTTGGTCATTTTCTTTCTTCTTCTGGTATCCAAATAAAGGCAAAATTCCATGATCAAAGCTTTGCATGGCAGGCCACTGGCCACTCTCTTGGCTTCTGGCCAAATTACTTATGCATGGTACTAGAATTTTTCATCTTCTCCATGGTGGCTTAATAAGTGACAGAAAAAGCACCAAGATATAAACAGCCCAGCGCTGCGTTGGCAGCGCGGGTGGAAAGAGACCAGCTCCTACCCCCCTGCCCTGACACAACATTACTTGGTTTGACCTCGCCTGATTCAGGCGCTTCATACTTATCCTGCTTTTGGACACATGCAATCAATACAGCACGTGCTAATTATGGAAGGGTGATTAAAATTTGGGATTTCAATTTAGATTGGACTTGACACTTCAAACATCCTGAAGAAGTTGTTTTCCAAGGGCACTGAGCAACGTGACTCAGCTTTTAATCAAAGGCAGGCAAGGTCACCAGCCCCATCTTGTTTAGAAGTTTTCGACAGTGTAATGAAGAAAAGAGATCTCAGAATAAGAAAACAGTTAAATTAGAAAAATGTGAAATTTAGGTAGGAAATCCCAAATCATATGGTTTAGGGCAGGGCCACAAGACTAAGGATACTCATATTGGATTTAAGAATTGGCGGACTCGAGAATGGCTCCGGGAGAAGATACAAGAAACAGGTCCCCTGCTTTTTCTGGGCGGAAGGGCCTGGTTGGCCACAAATAGGTGTGGTGAGAAATTATTTTCTTTCTTTTTGTTTAATGTGGTAAGTATATATGTAACAAAACATTTGCCATTTCAGCATTCTTCACAGGCACAATTTGACATTAATTGTGTTTATCATGTTGTGCCACCATCATCATCTATTTTCAGATTTTTCCAACACCCTTAACAGAAGCTCAGGGCCCCCTAGGCAATGAGACCCGCTTTCGCTCTCCCACACTGCTTTCTACCTTTTGAATTCCACATCATTAGAATTTTTTTTAAGTACCTTTTTTTTTTTTTTTAAAGAAAGGAAAAATAATTTGCAGACCCTTGGGTAATAGGAATCCCAATTCTTTTCCATGAAGTTGGGTGGCCCTTTCCCTTCTCCACTTTGAAATCATGTAAAATAAAGACAAAAAAGCAGAAGATGATCTCAATATCCTGTTTTTCTACCCAAACTTGGTTCGTTCAGTGGGCCTGGGTGGTGCTGCATGTATATCCCGGGGTGATCAAACATCCTTGGCCTTTACTGAATAAAATGAACTACGAGAGGTCTTGGGTTCAAATCCCAGATGAGCCCTTGTTTTTGGAGCCCTGGTGGCTTAGTGGTTAAGTGCTTAGCTGCTAACTGAAAGCTCAGCAGTCCTGTAGGGTCAGTATGAGTCAGAGTTGACTCGATGGCAACAGTTTAGAGCCCGGGTGGTGCAGTGTTTAAGCATTTGGCTGCTAACTAAAAGGTCATCAGTTCGACCCCACCAGCTGCTCAGAGCGAGGAAGATGTGGCAGTCTGCTTCCATAAAGATTTACAGCTTTGGAAACCCTATGGAGGCAGTTCTATTCTGTCCTATAAGGTCGCTGTGAGTCAGAATCAACTCCATGACAATGGTGTTTTTTTTTTTTTCATATCCTCCTCATTCCCCTTTCTGTTTATCCCTTGGTGTTTTTCCTGGGTGAAGTTTAATATTCGGATTTGTGCTTTGGCCGTAGAGATCCATACTTAGCTTACAGGCTTTATCTGCAATGTGAGTTATGAATTTCATCTGCATGTTCATAGGTTCCAACTAATGAATGATGCACACCCCCTTCTCAAGGGTGAATCTGGGCAGAGGCTGGTGTGGAAATTGCCATGCTTGAAATGGTAGAATCTGCCAGCATTTCCTCTTTCTTTGCATGAGGCTCTAGGAGGACATGAGGAATACACTCAGTTAAATTTTAGGAGGAAGCAGTTAAGGTGAGATCAAGTCAATATACCAAAAAACCAAACCTGCTGCCATTGAGTCAATTCCGACTCATAGCGACCCTGTAGGACAGAGTAGAACTGCCCCATAGAGTTTCCAAGGAGCGCCTGGTGGATCCGAACTGCTGACCTCTTGGTTAGCAGCTGTGGCTCTTAACCACTATGCTCCCAGGGTTTCCATGTGTAGAAGTTTAATGTAGTGTCTGATACAGTAGAATAATTTGTGGAGTTTTGTTCTCTTTCCCAACACAAATCACAAAAGCAGTGCTTCTCTTTCAGGCCAATAACTATGTCATAAAAGAGATTAAAATACTGGGATTGACTTAATGGCAACGACTTGGGTTTTTTTTTTTGATGTACATTAAGCATCTAAAAAAATAAAAACTAAGGTACTATTAATTTTAGGCATTAAAATATATTTGATTTTGGATTTGAAGTGATAAGATTAGTAGAAAAATTGCCCCTTTACAAAGCATTCTTATTGATACCCGCTTTCTCTTGCTCTGCACCTATGGGCAATAGCCAGGTAGTAAGAAAGGGAGGTTAGGAGCAATGCAACAAATAGAGTATGTGGGAAAAAGTAGCCTGTCTCAGAGTTGGCCAATATAAATACCAAATTAAGCATCGAACAGGCTCTCATGGGATAGTAGTTGATCCAGAATGCTCTGGGTCCTGAAATGCAGCATGTAAAAGGAAAGGAGTTTAGCATTTGATGCTTTGATTTTGAGATCCCATGAAGCAAAGAGAAAAGAAAAACATGTAGCTACTCTGGGAAATCAGTGAGAATCTCAAGTTGGAGGGAATTGCTTTACAAGTGTATTTTAAAGAGGATTATAAGCTATGGGAGGATACTGTCTTCTAGCTGGAATCACGAAGTATCGCTTGACATGTTACCTGAAGAAGGAATTTGACTTATCTTTTCTAAGCTGTTCACTGGGTATGCGAACATCGCATAACTCATACACAGCCTGAAACGAACCAAACCAAACCTGTTGCTGTCGATGCAGTTCTGTCTCATAGTGACTGTATAGGAGAGAGGAGAGCTGCCCCATAGGGTTTCCATGGAGTGGCTGGTGGATTTGAAATACCGACCTTTTGGTTAGCAACCAAATTATTAACCACGACACCTGCCAAGAGTTTGGCAGTTCGAATCTGCTAAGTGCTCCTTGGAAACTCTATGGGGCAGTTCTACTCTGTCCTATAGGGTCACTACGAGTTGCAATCGACTCGACGGCAATGGGTTTTGAGTTTTATACCACCAGGACCCCTAATTTCCATCAAGACTCTTGAGAGTGTGACTCAGAGGTCTCTTTGCATTGGAGTCTTGAGGTGCCCCATCCTGTCTGAGTGTCATCACTACTCCTTCCACTGGTGGGACATTTATAAAATGGTATTTAATAAACCTGCAGGGTTACTTTTCATTTTTTTTTTTTTTTAGCTCATAACGTTAGGAAGCTTCATAAATCTATTCCCATGAGTTTCAGTCAGAATTTTCAAGTGTTTCTCAACACGCTGTCTTCAGTGCCTCACTGGAAGAACCCTCAAGATGGCTCCTGCAGGTTGAGCATCCTAGTGACAGTGATGGCATCTTACAGACTTACAGATCTTTGAGCTATGAAACTGCACTTGGTAGTTTGGAATTGAAAGAGCAATCAGACCTCTGTAACACAAGGTCATACTCTGGGCTCCTCCCAGGATGCCTTCTATGCCTTGAGGCAGCACATGAACAAAAGATTTTTAAGAAGACAAGCGTTTAGCACTATAAAAAAAAACTTTAAAAATCTCCAGTCTGTTCATTTTAAAACTTTTTTCTAGAGACCTAAAGCTATATGAAGGTTTTGGTGCGGAAGTGGCAGTGGGGGGAGCCTCATGACAGGGATGTTGAAATTGGTGGAGCCATAATTAGGGAAGAGATGAAAAGATCTTCAATTCAATTCTAGAGCCTTTATTTGTTTCGTATGTCCGGGTTCCACTTAAGACTGTATTTAAGCAAATGCCTTTATTCTTCCCACCTCAACAATGTGGGTTGTACGTGTGTGCGCACACATGTGTGTGTATTATTTTTTTGGGGGGAAGATTTATGTTCTACCACAAATTCCTTGTGTTTCTGTAAGGATGGAGACCAAGACAAGGGCTATGAATTGTTCAAGGTCACAAGCCCACTGGTTGCACACTGCAGCCTAACTTGCAGATATTTTGCCTCTTGGTAAAGTGCTTATACTAAGATAGTCTAATATTATTATACTAATGTTATTATACTGATGCTGTTGCTACAGTCTTTAATCAGTAATGTAGTACTGGTGTGAAAAAGCCAACTTGTTTCAGAAATTTGTGTAAAGGATAAGACATGTTTAGATTGTATCCTTTGAACTTTTCACAGTACATGTTTGTGTACTATGCTGACCTAGATCTTAAAAGGCCATAAAGAAACAGACGGTGTTCAGAGAAGAGTGAGCAACAAGGTTAAGGAGTAGAAAACCATCTTAAAGATGATGACTACTCAGCTTGGAAGAGAGTATGCTGTTAGGGAACTTGATTACTCTTTTCCTGTAAGTTAAAATTTATTCTCTTGCGTGGTATTTATTGGCTGAACATGGGTTCTTGTGCTGCCCAAGAGTTTTAAAGCTTGGCACTATGTACCTAATACAAGACTCTAAAAATGGTGTAAACAGCTCTATGCATTTTAGGAAAACTGTGATTACCTTCAGTCCTTATACACAGGTTTCCAGACTTCCAAATTTGCATAAATAATTAGAAACGCCAGAATAGTCCTTGGGTGTTTCAGAGTCCACAAAGGCAAATATGAAAATCAATCTCTTATTGCTAACCTGGGCTTCCAGTTCTAAAATTCTATGGTCATGCCCAACAATTATCATGAATAGAAGATGGATGGAGAGAGACCTCTTCCTAGAGCCAAATTGGCTGGTAAAGATTACTCATAGGCCTCTCTCAACTTCTCCACCCCTAACTTGCAACACATAACTCAGTGTTTCCAGATGTACCAAGTTTCAGGGTTGGTAGATCCAGGACCTAAGAGCCAGAAATCTAATTTTGCACATCCTTGGGATGCCCCCTGCTCATCTTGGGACTCTCTCCAACTGTGTAATGGCCAAGACAAAAATGTTATGGCTTAAAAGAGTATATTGATAGTATGAGATTGGTGGCATATCTTAACTGTCTTTACCATGTCTACCCTGATGTTGTTTAAAAGGTGGGGCTCATGAAGATCCCATGGGTATATTATTGAGCTGGTAATTTTTCAGCTCTCATGTCTCAAGAGGCAAACCATATCTGTTTGTTTTTGTTTAATTTTCCAAGTTTTATATAGAGTTCCCATAAATAAAACATTGTGCTTTAAAAATGAAAATAAATATAGTTTAGCCAACAGCAGTACCTAGCACTCCACTCTTTTTTGGGTAGTTTCTTAGGAACCCTGAATTTTTTATTAGAAAAAAAACTTTGTTAAAAAAAAAAAAAAAACTATTTACTTTTTATTAATAGAGGGAATGTTAAAAATATTTATATGAAAAATTTTCTTGTCTCATATGGTAATCGGCAAGGGGATGGAAATTGCTACCATTAATGATAGCATATGACCACAATTTTCTTGCCCTCTTCACAGATTGTAACAAAGTTCATGGTTGATACGCTGATTTAGCTGTATGATGGAAGTCAGCCTGATGGTTAAATTTTTCATCAATAACACATATTGATGAGGGTGGACTCATGACATATATCCACAAACTTGATATATTTAGGCATATTTGGGGACACGTGACCAACAATGTTTTTAATGGACCTCACTCCTTCCCTGTTATATTTTTAAACAATTTTATTCAAGTATAATTCACATACCATGTAATTCACCCATTTAAAGTGCACAACTTGATGCTTTTCGTATATCCCCGGATACATGCCACCATCACCATGGTAAATTTTAGAATATTGTTATCACTTCAAGAAGAAATCCTCTATCTTTTAGCTGTCACCTCCCTTTTTCTCATGCTCTGTCCTCTCCCCCAGCCCTAAGCAACAACTAATCTATTTTCTGTCTCTATAGATTTCCTTATTCTGAACTTTCTTATAAATGGAATCGTATGGTATGTGGTCTTTTGTAACAGACTTCTTTCACTTAGCATATTGATTTCAAGATTTATCTGTACTGTGGCATGAATCAGGACATCCTTCCTTTTTATGACCAAATAATATTCCATTATATGAATATGCCACATTTTGTTTATCCGTTCATTTGATGTTGGACATTTGGGTTGTTTCCACATGTTGACCATTGTGAATAAAGCTGCTGTAAACATTTCATGTACAAGTTTATTGTGGACATGGGTTTTCAGTTCTCTTGTGTATATACCTCAGTGTAGAATTACTGGATCATGTGTTAAGTCTATGTTTAATCATTTGAGGAACCGCCAGACTGTTTTCCACAGTGGCTGCACCATTGCACATTCCCATCAGCAGTGTATAAGTCTTCTGATTTCTCCACTTTCTTGCCAACACTAGTTATTATCTGACTTTCTGATCTAGCCATCCTAGTAGGTGTGAAGTGTAATCTTGTTGTAATTTTGATTTATATTACCCTAAAGACTATTTTTTTTTTTTTTTTTTAAGGCTAATAGGAACCCTGGTGGCACACGGGCTAAGAGCTTGGCTGATAACCAAAAAGTCAGCAATTCGAAACCACCAGCTGCTCCTTGGAGTAGTTCTACTCTGCCATATAGGGTCACTATGAGTCATTATTGACTCGATGGCAATGGGTTTTGGATGACGAGTAACAAAGTAAAACATCTTTTCATGGGTCCATGGCCATTTGTATATCTTCTTTGGAGACATGTCTATGCAGATTCATTGTCCATTTTAAAATTGAGTTGCCTTTTTGTTATTGAGTTGTAAGATTTCTTTATGTGTTCTGGATACAAGAACCTTACCAGATATATGATTTGCAAATATTTTCTCAAATCATGTGGGTTGTCTTTTCACTTTCATGATGATGTCCTTTGAAGCACAAAAGTTTTTCATTTAAAAAAAAAAGTTTTGAACATTTTGCTGTGGTTTAGGTGATAGTTTTCAAAGAAAATTAGTTTCCCATTAAGCAATTTATACATAGCTTGTTTTGTGACATTGGTTCCTATCCCCTCAATGTGTCAACACTCTCCCCACTTCCTCCCTGGGGTACCTGTTACCACTCGCTCAGTTTCCCTGCTGCTTTCTGCCTTCTGAACTTTGCTTTGGGGCAGATACTCCCCTTTGGTCTCATATGGTTGATTGTTGTGGGAAGCACATTTCTCGTGGGTGTTATTGTTCACTTCATAGGCCTGCCTATTGCTTGGCTGAAAGGTGATCTCCAGGAGCGGTTTCTGGTTCAAGTTTGAAGGGTGTCTGAGGGCCACCTGCCTTTATCAGACCAGCAAGTCTGGTTGTTGTTGTTGTAGGTGTCGTCGAGTCGGTTCCAACTCATAGCGACCCTCTGTACAACAGAACGAAACACTGCCCGGTCCTGCAACATCCTCACCATCGTTGTTATGTTTGTTGAGCCTGTAGTTGCAGCCACTGTGTCAGTCTATCTCGTTGAGGGGCTTTCTCTTTTTTGCTGACCATCTACTTTACCAAGCATGATGTCCTTCCTTCACCAGGGACTGATCCCTCCTGATAACATGTTCAAAGTATGTGAGACGAAGTCTTGCCATACTTGCTTCTAAGGAGCATTCTGGCTGTACTTCTTCCAAGGCAGGTTTGTTTGTTCTTCTGGCGGTCCATGGTATATTCAATGTTCTTCACCAACACCATTAATTCAAAGGTGTCATTCTTCTTTGGTCTTCCTTATTCATTGTCCAGCTTTTGCATGCATATGAGACAATTGAAAACATCATGGCTTGGGTCAGGCTCACCTTAGTCGTCAAGGGGACATTTTTGCTTTTCAACGCTTTTAAGAGATCTTTTGCAGCAGATTTGCCCAATGCAATGTATCATTTGGTTTCTTGACTGCTGCTTCCATGGATGTTGATTGTGCATCCAAGTAAAATGAAATCCTTGACAACTTCAATATTTTCTCCATTATCATGATGTTGCTTATTGGTCCAGTTGTGAGGATTTTTGTTTTCTTTATGTTGAGGTGTAACCCATACTGAAGGCTATAGTCTTTGATCTTCATCAGTAAGTTGCTTCAAGTCTTCTTCCTTTTCAGCAAGCAAGGGTCATCTGTATAACACAGGTTGTTAATGAGCCTTCCTCCAATCCTGATGCCCCATTCTTCTTCATGTAGTCCAGCTTCTCAGATTATTTGCTCAGCATACAGATTGGATACATATGGTGAAGGGATACAGCCTGATGCACACCTTTCCTGACTTTAAACCATGCAGGACCTCTTTTTCTGTTCTGATCTATGTACAGGTTCCTTATAAGCATAATTAAGTGTTCTGAAATTCCCATCCTTTGCGATGTTATCCATAATTTGTTACAATCCACACAATCGAATGCATTTGCATAGTCAGTAAAACACAGGTAAACATCTTTCTGGTATTCTCTGCTTTCCACCAGGATCCATCTGACATCAGCAATGATATCACTGGTTCCACATCTTTTTCTGAATCTGGCTTGAATTTCTGGCAGTTCCCTGTCAATGTATGGGTGCAGCTGCTTTTGAATGATCTTCAGCAAAATTTTTTTGTGTGTGATATTAATGATATTGTTCAATAATTTCTGCATTCTGTTTGATCACTTTCTTTGGAATAGGCATAAATATGGATCTCTTCCAGTCAGTTTGCCAGGTAACTGTCTTTCAATTTCTTGGCATAGACGACTGGGCCCTTCCAGTGCTGCATCCGTTGGCTGAAACATCTCAGTTGGTATCCTGTCAATTCATGGAGCCTTGTTTTTTGCCAATGCCTTCAGTGCAGCTTGGACCTCTTCCTTTAGTGTTATCGGTTCCTGATAATAGGCTACCTCCTGAAATAGTTAAAGGTTGACCAGTTCTTTTTGGTATAGAGACTCTGTGTATTCCTTCTGTCTTCTTTTGATGCTTCCTGTGTTGATTAACATTTTCCCTGTAGAATCCTTTAATATTGCAACTTGAGGCCTGAATTTTTTTCTTCGGTTCTTTCAGCTTGAGAAATGCTGAGTGTGCTCTTTCCTTTTGGTTTTCTAACTCCAGGTCTTTGTACATGTCATTATAATACTTTGACTTCTCAAGCTGCGCTTTGAAATCTTCTGTTCAGCTCTTTTACTTCATTATTTCTTTCATTTGCTTTAGCCACTCAACTTTGAAAAGCAAGTTTCAGAGTCTCCTCTGACATTCATTTTGGTCTTTTCCTTCTTTCCTGTTTTTTTAATAACCTGTTGCTTTCTTTTTGTATGATGTCTTTGATGTCATCCCACAACTCGTATGGTCTTTGGTCATTAGTGTTCAATGCATCAAATCTATTCTTGAAATGGTCTCTAAATTCTGTTGGGATATACTCAAGGCCATACTTTGGCTCTCGTGGACTTGTTCTGGTTTTCTTCAGATTGAATTGTTTATGAGCAATTGATGGTCTGACCCACAGTCGTCCTCTGGCCTTGTTCTGACTGATGATATTGAGCTTTTGTCTCTTTCCACAGATGTAGTCAGTTTGATTCCTGTGTTATTTAATCTGGTGAGGTCCACATGTATGGTTGCTGTTTATGTTGTTGAAAAAAGTTATCTGCAGTGAAGCGTTTGGTCTTGGAAAATTCTATCATGTGATCTCTGGCATCACATCTATTACCAAGGCCATATTTTCCAACTACCGATTCTTCTTCTTTGTTTCCAGCTTTTGCATTCCAATCACCAGTAATTATCAATGCACCCTAGTTGCATGTGTGATCAATTTCAGGCTGCAGAAGCTGGTAAATATATTCAGTTTCTTCATCCTTGGCCTTAGTGGTTGATGCATAAATTTGAATAATAGTCATATTAACTGGTGTTCTTTGTAGGCGTATGGATTTTGTCCTATCACTGACAGCGTTGTACTTCAGGATGGATCTTGAAATGTTCTTTTTGACCATGAATGCGACACCATTCTTCTTCAAGTTGTCATTACTGACATAGTAGACCATATGATTGTCCAATTCACAATGGCCAATACCAGTCCATTTCAGCTCAGTAATGCCTGGGATATCAATGTTTGTGCATTCCATTTCATTTTTGGTGACTTCCAATTTTCCCAGATTCATACTTCATACATTCCACATTCCAATTATTAATGCATGTTTACAGCTGTTTCTTCTCATTTTGAGTCGTGCTCCATCAGCAAATGAAGGTCCCAAAAGCTTGACTCCATCTACATCATTAAGGTCAACTCTACTTTGAGGAGAGGTAGCTCTTCTCCAGTCCTGTTTTGGGTGCCTTCCAACCTGAGGGGCTCGTCTCCCAGCACTATATCAGACAATGCTCTGCTGCTATGCATAAGATTTTTACTGGCTAATTCTTTTCCGAAGTAAACTGCCAGGTCCTTCTTCCTAGCCTGTCTTAGTCTGGAAGCTCAGCTGAAACCTGTCTGCCATGGGTGACTATGCTTGTATTTGAATATTGGTGGCATGGTTTTCAGTGTTACAGCAACGTGCACGTCCCCACAGTATGACAAACTGACAGACACTTGGGGGTATAAGTCTGGTCTTTTTTTTATGAATTTGAATTTCGTTGTACATTTTTCTTCTACTCTGTCCAGGACCTTCTATCGGGATCCCAGCCAGAGCAGTCGATAGTGGTAGCTATGCACCATCTAGTTCTTCTGGACCCAGGCTAGTTTAGGATATGGTTCATATGGTCCGTTAGTCCTTTGGACTAATTGTTTCCTTGGGTCTTTATTTTTCTCCACTCTTCTTTGCTCCAGACAGGAAGAGACCAATAGTTGTATCTTAGATGGCTGCTCGAAAGCTTTTAAAACCTCAGTTGCTACTCACTGTATCTGTATTATGCCAATTGATCTAGATTGCCCCCAAGACTATGGTCCTAAGCCCTCAAGCCCAGGGACTTGGTGTCACAAAGTGTTTGCTTTTGGCTAAGAAGTTTTCATTAGAGTTAGACTACCCAATGTTTGTGGATTTATAAAGGGGAATTATTGCCTTGATTTTTGCAAAGAATTATCACAAATGAAATAGAAAAGGTGTTTGCAATAGATGGTATTAAGATTAAAGTATGAAAAATCTAACATTAATCTAGGGGAAAATATTATTTGCTTTCAGAAGCACTTTATTAGTAATTATAGTAATGTTATACATTAAAACATAAGAAAATTTTCTTGTCTTTTTGCTTGAGAATGGAAAGTCATAAAAAATATCTTTCACAAACCTATTAGCTCAACTGATTTCAGCAGGTCTTTGAACCCATCTCAGGATGTAGGTACAAGGTACTCATGACTGCTTTTATCTTCTTGGCTTAAGAAAAATAATATTTTCAGTATTTAAAAATATTTACTATAACCACCATGCATATTTTTTAAAAGATCATGCATATATCTCTTATGGGATGAAACTCTAGTCATAGAATACTAGGATTCAAAGAAAACTTAGAAATCATCTAATCCAGTTACTTTCACTTTAAAAATGAGAAATAGAGGCCAAGGTAAAAATGTGACTTACTCAGGACCACACAAATAGTGACTGAACCAGGAATAAAACCAATAGTTCTCTATCAGTTATCAATTATATTATACCTTTTCCTGTCTCAAGGAGGAATGATTTTCCTGGAACCTCTGTTTTTAATTCCACTGAAACAAATATTTGTTTCTTTCTTACTATGTAATAAACACCGGGGATACAAAAACCAGGAAACATGATCTAAACCCAATAAGAATTTACTGAGTAGGAATCGGAAGACAGATATAAAAATGATTTAAGTAAAATGCCAAGATATGCAAGTAGTGGTAAAGGAGCGTTGAGTTTGGTAACCTATGAACTTTAGGGTATCAGTGAACGCAGCATGGAAGAAATTATGCCTAAACTGACTTTTGAAAGGTAAGTGATGTTAGGGAAGTAAAGTCATTGAACTAGTTTATGTTGAGTTGATTTCAACTCATAGCAACCTGATGCATGTCAGTGTAAGAATTGTACTTCATAGAGTTTTCAATGGCTGATATTTTATAAGTAGACTGCCAGGCCTTTCTCTCAAGGTGCCTCAGGTGAACTCAAAACTTTAAACTTTCAGATATCAGCTGAGTGTGTTAACCATTTGCACTATGAAGAAAATATAAAGCCCAGTGTGAAGGCACAGCATGAATGCAGGATTTTTTCCTTGTACTCAGCGTCCAACAGAGTTTTAATCCATTTTTCAAATTTTTCTTCCCCCAAACTGTCTGCTTCATTCAGACTTGCATAGTTACTGTTTCCTGAACACAATACATCTAGACACACATTTTCTGTATCTGAGATACCCTGCTTGTTTCCCCTTCACTGTCTATCTGAATCTTGAATTTCATTCTTATTAATCATATTATGTGAAAATAATAATGTCTCAAAATCTTTGTAAAGCTATACCATGAGTCTTTAACATGTATATTTGTATGATTATGTGTGCTCAAAAGAAAGCAGAAACTAAAGGTGATTCTATGCTTGAAAGAAGAACACCACACTGAAAAAGATCCAAGTTTATATGTTTTTTCCCAAGTGTACTGTCCAGCTAATGTGGCGTGGGGTGACTAGAACTCAAAGAGAAAGCTACAGTCCTATCTACTTAAAGCTTCATAAGATGAAATTTAGGTCATCCAGAGTGGCTGTAAACTGCTGGCATAAGTCTCAAAAAGAAAGGAGCCATGGTGGGGGAACCCCCAAGTCTTCATATAAACTTGCCTCAAATTCTTATCTGACTCGTGAACTGCACATGTGCTAGGGAAATGCACAGTAGCCAGCAAAAACATCTAGAGGGTCAAAACAGATGACCAGATACTTCAACTACTGCCCTCTCTAGAGGTTACAGAGTTTGAAGTTTGAGTCCTGCCAAATTAGAGGTGCTTAGAAATAGCATGAGTTTTCTACTGAAATCTCAGAAGAAACATCCTCGGAAGCAAAGGCCTTGTCCCAGCAATGATAAATTTGTTCTAAGATTAAAATCAAACCAAAACAATCCTTTTTTACAAAGTAAAACCAAGCCTTCACAAGTTCAAGGTAATTTGTCAGTAATTTATCTGCCCACTAAGACAAAAATCAACATTTTTAAGAGCAACAAAATTCAAAATGATACTATGACTATATCATTCACAATGACCAGATACAATGAAAATTATTAGATGTGTGAAGAGGAAAATGACCAATAGTCAAGAAAAAAAAAATCAGTAGAAACAGATAACAAAATTATCCAAATTCTGGAATTAGAAGGCAAGGATTTTATACGTTCAAGAACTTAAAAGAAAAGATTGTCATAAAGTGATGGGGAATCTCAGGAGAGAAAAGAAATTATAAAAATAACCAAACCAAATTCTAGAAATTAAAAATACGATATCTGAAAAGCTCTCTGGATGGTTCTCACAGCAATTTGGGATGGCAGAATGAGGAACAATGAGCATGAAGATGGATCAAAGAAAATTATCCAATCTCAAGGAAACAGAAAATGGTTTAAAATATTGAACAGAGCCTGTGTGAGTTTTGGAACTGTTTCATGGAGTCAGAAATATATGTATTTGTAGCTCTAGAAAAAGAAGAGAGGATGAAGCAGAAATCCAACAGAAACTTTTGCTTGAGGAAATAATGGCTGAATGCTTTTCAAATCTGGTGAAAAACATCTACTTACTACTCCAAGAAGCCAAATGAAACTAACAGAAGATAGCTATAAAGACACTCACGTTTAGGCATATTCACTGTCCAGCTGCTGAAAATAAAAGATGAAGAGAAGATCTTGAAAGCAACCAGAGGGGGAATAAGATACATGTATAGGGAAATGACGATACGTATGACAACTGACATCTCATAGAAAACAATATAGGCCAGAAGGCAATGGTAAAACATCTTTAAAATGCTGAAAGAAAAAGAGAAGCAAAAACAAAAACAAGTACCTTATTCCAGAATTGCTTATACACCCAAACTAAAGGTGAAATGGAAACGTTTTCGTGTTATTGAAGCCAAGAATTTCTAGCCAGTAAATTATTTTGCATTTATAAGAAATACTAAAAGTGTTATTAAAGATAGAGGGAAATGATGTGAGATGGTAATGAAGATCTACAGGAAGGAAATGGGGAATATGTGGGTAACTAAAAAGATTATTTTTTCTTCCTATACAAATTTCTTTAAAATATAACTAAGTAAAAATTGTAATGTTGTACTGCATAGTTTACAATGCCTGTAAATGTAAAATGTATGACAATCACAGCACAAATGATGTAGGGGTAGGAAAGTGAGAAATTAAATCTATTGCTGTAAGGTTCATGCATTGTATGTGAAGTGGTCCAAAATGAACTCTTGAAGTTGATTGTGATAGGTTAAAGGTGAATATTGTAGACCTTAAAACTTAAAAAGTAAGAAAAGCCTATATAAGAAAAATAATCAACTCAAAAGTCAGGAAAGCAGAAAAAGGAGAATAAAAATGAAGTTGGAGCAAACAAACAAACAAAAAAAGCAAAATGGTAGGTGCAAATCCAACCACATCAATAATTACATTGTAAATAGGCCAGATATTTCATTAAAAGACAGACATTGTGAAGCCGAATGGAATGCTAAGACTCAACTATATGGTGCCCACAAGGGGCTCGCTTTAAATATAAAGAAACAGATTGACAGTAAAAGGATAGAAAAAATATATATACTTTACCATTAGTATAAGGAATTTGATGTGGGTATATTAGTATTATACGATGTAAACTTAAAGACCATTACTATTATGAAAGACAAAGAGAGACATTTCAAACAACAAAAGGGCCAGTTTTTCAGGAAGACGTAATAATCCTTAGTGTGGATCTTTATAATAATAGAGGCTTAAGATACATTTGAAAAAAAAAAAACTAATAGAATGGAAGGGTCAAATAGACAAATCAAGAATTGTAGATAGAGATGTAACACTTTTTTTCTCAGTATTTGTTAGAAAAACTAGATGAAAAAACCAGTGAGGATATGGAACATTTGAACAGCACTGTCATGTAACTTGGCATAATTTCCATTTACAGAATAGTCTACCCAACAACCAGAGAGTAAATACTGCTCTTCAAGTGCACATGAAACATTCACCAAGATAAATCATATGCTGGGTCATAAAATAAGCCTTCATAACTTCTAAGAGATTGAAATTTTATAGATTCTGTTCTTTGATCAAAATAGAATTAAAAGAAAAATAACTATAAAATGATATCTAGAAAAATTTCAAATACTTGGAAAGAAAACAATGAGCATTTCTAAATAACTCACAAGTGACGGCAGTGGGCGGGTTAAAAGATGAAAACACTAGGAAATTAGAAAATATTTTGAACTCTAGGAAAATAAGCAGCAAAAGCATTATTTAGAGGGAAAGTTACAGAATGTAATGCCTATATTAAAAACCTATATTAGAAAAGAATAATAGTTTAAAATCAGGTTCTATGTTTCCATCTTAAGAAACTAGAAAAAGAGAAGTCCACCAAGCCAAATATAATAAAGAACTGAATTACGTAAAATGGAATAAAGCAAACAATAATGGAAAATAAAAATACTAGAAGTTGGTTCATTGCAAAGAATAATAAAACTGATAAATCTATTGCAAGGTTGATCAAGAAAAAATAAAGAAAAGTGAACTTATCAATATCCAAAATAAAAGAGGGGATATCATTGTAATTCTACTTAAGTTTATAAGGGAATATTATGGACAAAGTTATTAAAACAGACTTATTGGAACAATCCAATATATTTGACAACTTAGATGAAATGGACAAATCTTTTGAATGAAAGAGCTTACCAAAATTGATACAAAAAGAAATTGAAATTTTGAATAACCATATATCTAATAAAAAATTGAACTTTTATATTGAAGGTTATCACACAGTATCACAAAGATGACTCTGAGCCAAAATGGTGAATTCTAGAAAGATAATGAAAGAAATATGGAAACTTATGCAAACTCTTATAGAAAATAGGCCAGGAGGGAATATCTTGCAGCTTGTTTGATGAGTCTGGCACAACTATAAAAACAAAATCTGACAAAGACATTCCAAAAAAGGAAATATAGATCAATATTCCTCATGAACATAATTTCAAAAATCTTTAACAAAATATTGGCAAATAAAAGGATATGTCACTACCAAGTGGGATATTTCCTAGGAATGAAAGGTTGATTTAACATTTGAAAGTAATCAATATAAATCAACATCTTAACCAAATAAGGGAGGAAAATCATATGATCATTTCATTGGATGGAGAAAAACTAACAAAATTAAAGTCATTCATGATAAAAAAAAAATTCAGCAAATGCAAACAAGAAATAAAAAGGAACTTCTTCAATCTAATAAAGGGCATCTATGAAAAACCTACAGCTCACTTAATGGCGAAATATTAAATATGTTTCCCTTAAAATCAGCAACAAGACAAGGATATTCTTTCTGATTACTTCAATTCAACATTGCACTGTAGCTAGTGCAGACCAGCAAGGAAAGAAGCAAAAGGCATACAGATTAGAAAGGAAAAAATAAAACTGTCTTTGTTCAAAGATAGCACAATTTTTTATGCAGAAAATTGTAAGGAAAATACAAAATTACTAGAATTAATAAGTGAATTTAGCAAGTTCATTGTTGTTATGTGCCATTGAATTGATTCTGACTCAGGATATGAGATAAATATAAACATTGATTGTCTTTCTTTATACTGGTTTAAACAGGTGGAAAATGAAATAAAACTTTATTTTCAATAAAAGAATATAAAATCCTCAGGATTGTATTTTGCAAAAATGGGCCAAGCATCTACAGTGAAATCAAAGAAGACCTAAATAAATGGAGAGATATATTGCATTCATTCATTTAGAATCTCTCTAATGTTAGGGGAGCCTGGTGGTGCAGTGGTTAAGAATTATGGCTGCTGACCCAAAGGCCGGCGGTTTGAATCCACCAGCCACTCCTTGGAAACCGCATGGGGCGGTTCTACTCTGCCCTGCAAGGTCACTATGATTCGGAGTCAACTTATCAGCAACGGGTTTGGTTTGTTTTATATTGTTAGGAAATTCAAATCTCTCCAAATTGATTTTTAGATTCTATATAATTACTTGACGGCAGTGGGGTTTTTTTTTTTTTTTTTTTGGTTATATAATTCCAAAACAAATCCCAACAGACATTTCTGGTAAATTGCAAGTTAATTCTAAAATTTAAATGGAGGGCCAAAGGATCTAGAATAGACCAAACACCTTTGGTAAAGAAGAATCAAGGAAGAAAACACACTCTGACTAATCAAGACTTACTATAAAGCTACAGTTATAAAGACAGTGTGGCACAAAAATAAACAATTGTATCAATGCGACAAGTAGATAGTTCAGAAGTAGACATCCACATAAATGGTAAATTTATTTTTGATAAAAGTACTAAAGAAATTAAATGGAGAAAAAAAATTCTACAATGGCGATAGAACTACAGGATAAACATGTGGAAAAAAAAATCAATTTTTTATCTCTTCCTTTCAGTAAATTCTGGATGGCTCATATACTTTATTACAAGCTAAAACTATAAAGCTCCTAGAAGAAAACACAGGAGAATATCCTGGCAAACAGAAGATCTGTATTCAGAATGTATAAATAACTCCTACAAACCAATAACAGATAACAAAATAAAAACGTTTCAATTACTTTATACAGACAATCCGCTAAAGAAGATATATTAGAAGTACCCAATTAAAATATGAAAAATTAAAAAAGATATTAGAAATCAGGTAATGTAAACTAATGTCACAGTTTGACACCATTTTTCGTAGTGTGGTACCACTTAATGAAATTAAAAATTCAAACACACCAAATATTGATATGGTTGGGGAGAAACTTGAACTCTAATACATTGCTGCAGGGAGTAGGAGAGGATTCAAACACTTAGGAAAACTGGTACTTCCTTGTAGGGTAAAAATATGCCTAATATATGACCCAGCAATGTTACTCCAGTATTTACCCAAGATAAATGGAAAAAATTTGCCCACTAGACTTGTACAAGAATGTTTGTAGTAGCTTTACTCACAGTCAGCAAAAGCTATAAACAACCCAATGCTTATCAATAGGAAAATAGGTTTAAAAAAATGTGATACAATAATACCATGGTATATTACTCAGCAATAAAAAGGAATGAATTACTGATGTACACAACAAAATAGATGAATCTGGAAAACATTATGTTGAGTAAAAGAAGCCAGACATGAAAGAGAATGTATTGTATGATTTCCTTTATAAGGACAAGCAATCTTTATGCCTAGAAACCAGAACAGTGGTTGCCTGTGGAGGCTGATGGCCGTTTCCTGATGGGAGCATGATGAAACGCTCTGGGATGCCAGAACTGTTCGTGTATCTTGATTGGTGTGGTGAGCCGAATAATGGCCCCCAAAGATATCCAGGTCCTAACCCCTGAAACCTGTCAATGTTACCTTATAAGGTAACAGGGGTTTTGCAGAAGTGATTAATTAAAAAAAAAAAAAAAGATCATGATAAAAATTAAACACAGGGAAGTTATCCTGGATTATCCAGGTGAGTGGGGGAAAGATATAGCAGTCTGCTTTGGTAAAGATTTACAGCCTTGGAAACCCTATGGGGCAGTTCTACTATGTCCTATAGGGTCACTATGAGTCAAAATCTTCTCGACAGCAGTGGGTTTGGTTTTGGTTTTTCATTAATTGATCACTCCCTCCTCCCAGTAATATTGAGAGGATATACCTGTTTTTCAGTATCTTCCTTTATCTTACCTACCTTTTCCACTGTCTCCCTTCATCCCCTTCCTAAGTCCCCATTGTTACAGCCAAATCGTGGGATCTTTCTTCTGCCTACCCTATGAAAATAAGCAGTGGAAGAATGAAAGCAACATAAAGGGAGACTAGTAAAGCTCCAGGAAGAGTAATTTCCTTAAGAGAAAGAGACACTACACAAATATAAAGGGAAGGGTGAATGAGATTTAAATGCCCAGGATAAAGAAATATAAAAATAGAAAAGGAGATGCACCCAAGAGTAAATATTCCTAAAGATTATTTAGAAAAAAAAAAAAAAAAAAGATATCTCTTAGTTTTTATTAAATGAGAAGGAATGACTACCCTCCCCACCCCCATCTATAGACCACTGTGATGAGGCTCAGAGAGTAGACTCAATGACACCACCAGAGGAGACTAGGTCCTCATAAACCATTGAGTTGTATTTTAGTTATCTAGTGCTGCTATAACAGAAATACCATAAGTGGATGCCTTCAACAAACAGAAATTTATTCTCTCATAGTCTAGTAGGCTAGAAGTCTGAATTTAGGGTGCTAGCTCCAGAGAAAGGCTTTCTCTCTCTGTCAGCTCTGGAGGAAGGTCCTTGTCATCAATCTTCCTCTGGTGGAGGACCTTCTCAGCAAAAGGACCCCTGGTCCAAAGAATGCACCATGGTCCTGGTGCTTCTTTCTTGATGTTATGAGGTCCCCATGTCTCTCTGCTGGCTTATTTCTTTTATATCTCAAAAGAGATTGGCTTAAGATACAATCTGATCTTGTAGATTGAGTCCTGTCTCATTAACATAACTGCCGCTAATCCCATCTCATTAATATCATATAAAGAGAGGATTTACAACACACAGGAAAATCACATTGGATGACAAAATGGTAGACAATCACACAATACTGGGAATCACGGCCTAGCCAAATGGATATACATATTTTTGGGGAACACAATTCAATCCCTGACAAGGTGCGTAAGTAGAAAGTGTGATCGGTGAACCACCAGTTGATGATCCAGACAGGGTTGCCGGGGAAGAAACGGAAGATAAGCATAAATTCCTAAAGCACTTATCTAAAGCACTGCCCATGGAAGCAGCAGTCAAGAAATCAAACGATGTATCGCATTGGGCAAATCTGCTGCAAAAGACCTCTTTAAAGTGTTGAAAAGCAAAGGTGTCACTTTGAGGACTAAGGTGCGCCTGCCGCAAATCATATTTCCAATTGCTTCATATGCATTTGAAAGCTGGACAATGAATAAGGAAGACCAAAGAATTGATGACTTTGAATTATGGAGTTGGCAAAAAATATTGAATATACACCATGGACTATGGTAGACTGCCAGAAGAACTAACAAATCTGTCTTGGAAGAGAACAGCCAGAATGCTCCTTGGAAGCAAGGATGGCAAGACTTTGTCTCACATATTTTGGACATATTATCAGGAGGCACCAGTCCTTGAGAAGGACATCATGCTCAGTAAAGTAGAGGGTGAGAGAAAAAGTGGAAGACCTTCAACAAGATGGACTGGCACAGTGGCTGCAACGATGAACTCAAACATAGCAACCATTGTGACATTGGCACAGGACCAGACAGTGTTTCCTTCTGTTGTATGTAGGGTTGCTATGGGTCGGAACCAACCTGAAGGCACCTAACAACAACAATGAAGCACTGCTAGGTTAGTTTCAAATTGATACAATCACTGTAGGTCACAATAAAGGTACTGTCTGTGCCCTGAGAAGCATGCTGTAGATAAGAATGGAAACAGGATATCAAGGGAAGTCACAGCAAGGATGAGAATAAAAGGGTCGCTATGAGTTGGAATCGACTCGACGGCAGTGGGTTTGGAAGGCCATGGAATATGAAGTCCTGGCCTAGGTAGATATTGGTTCATGGGAAGCTGTGGAAGGTGAGAGAGAACTAATTTGTCTTTATCCTTCCCTGCCTTAGGTATGTCCCTCTCTCCTTTTAGTTAGCCCAGAAAGGCTTCTCTCCTCTTGGTGGTGGCCCCTTACTCTTTCATTCACAATTTGCAGTAAGTGTTCTTGTCTGCACTTCCAAATTTAATAAAGAATGAATAAATTTAAAATAGCCTCTGAACAGTGAAAACCAGAAAGGACCGTAAGAGGTTAAAAATAACTTCGAACATGTTTAAAAATATAATTGCTTTGGATACACAATCTGTAGCTCTCAGCTGGCTCCGCTAAATGCCAGCACTTTTTGCACTTCAGGGCTGACGTGCCTCCATTCACTCTAACTCTGAACAAAGGGCAAGCATCTTTATTGCCAATCCTTAGTCAAAAGGATCACCAGACAGCATACAAAGTCTGCTGCACTCATCCATATACTACAGGATTCATTTTGTAGTGCAGACTGTTGCCCCTGACCGTGATCCTAAAACCATTCACATACTTGTGTGCATATTGATTACATAAAATTAGTTTCTTGTTATATTTTCTTTGAGGCAGACTGAGCATCTAAATCTTTGCCCTATTGGCAGCATCTCCCTGCAGGTGTTTGCCTGAGTTTTGGGCATTTTAAAATCTACTCTGGTGGGCCAGCGTGAGTGGATTGGGGAAGCTGCATGAATAATCCGAAACAACATGAAAAAGCAGGCAAAGCCCAGTTCCTTTTCCTTTCTGGAGGTGCTGACAATTACTTTAGATGATCAATGCCTTCATGTTCTCTACTCTCTCCCACTCATTTTCGTTATAAAAAATTAAAAACAAACAAACACATTGCCCTTGAGTTTGATTCCGACTCATGGCTACCCTGTGTGTTACAGAGTGGAACTGCTTCAGAGGGTTTTCTTGGCTGTAATCTTATGGAAACAGATTGCCAGGCTTTTCTTCTGTGGTGCATCTGGGTGGGTTCGAGCTGCCAGCCTTTCGATTAGCAGCCGAGTGCAGACTGTGCCAACCAGGACCATTTATTGAGCTAAAACTTGTGTTTTTCCTTCTTTTTTAACAAGAGAATCTGCAAACTACATCACAGATTACATTGGTCTAGTAAAATCTTGGAATCATTGATGGTAGCTTTGTTTAGAAGGATAGCCTTAGGGTAAGTAAAACAAATTGTATTTGAGAGGGGGAGACTTAAAGAAAAGCCTGCTGCCTCTTAGGGAGTTGGCCAAAGAGGAGGAGAGGAGGCCTGCCCTGCAGGCATTTGTCACCCATATTTAACCCTGGGGATGCCAGAAGAGAGATAAGAAAGTTCAAAAACTCAGAGCCCTTCTTACCAACTGAAATGAAAATTTGTGGTATACTTCTGAAGTCCTGAACATGACTGAGCCTTAGGGTGGAAATTGTATCATGGAATGGGCCAAGTCTATATTTCCATATCAATCACATTTTTAATACGTTTTTCTTAAAGATGAACAGAAATTCAAAGATTACCAGAGGTCCTCGGAAACCGTCAACAAACAAAAATGAATATACAAATCTAAAGATTTTTCAAGCAGAAGAAAACTTTGGAAAAAAATCTATATATTCTGAAGGAGATTAGAGATGGTATTGCAACCATCAAATGAGAACAAGATGTTATTAAAAACATTTTAGAAAACAAAAATAGACTCTTAGGAATTAAAAACAGCAAAGAAAACTAAAGATCCTAGAAGCCGAGAAAGAGAGAGATCAAATATAAAGGATTGACAATAGAATGGTTTCCTGTTCCCCAACAGCAGCACCAGAAAGTAGAAGGTAATCAGTAATGTATGTAAGTAATGTATCAATACTGGTTCAACGAATTGCAACGACAGAAATGCGCGATGTTAATACTCGGAGAGATAGTTTGCAGGGGAAAGACGGGGTGGAGGGTGACGGGGGATATGGGAACTGTCTCTGCTTTCTGCATCAATTTTTCTGTAAACCTAAAACTGCCCTAAAAAATAGTCTATTATAAAAATAAATAAATAAATAATTAATAAAGTTTATGTGCTCATGACAAGGAAACCCTGGTGGCATAGTGGTTAAAACATATGGCTGCTAACCAAAAGGTTGGCAGTTCAAGCCCACCAGGCGCTCCTTGGAAATTCTATGGGGCAGTTCTACTCTGTCCAATAGGGTCGCTATGAGTCAGAATCGACTCGATAGCAACAAGTTCTGCTCATGACAAAGTTGCTTGAATATATGTATATGAGGATTGTTTTATTATTTAAATATACATATAATATGTATGAGAAAGAAAATGCTACATATTGGTAAAAGTTTAAGAAGGTATAACAGTCATACCAGAAAAACCAAACCAAACCCAGTGCCGTCAAGTTGATTCTGATTTATAGCAGCCCTACAGGACAAAGTAGAACTGCCCTGTAGGGTTTCCAAGGAGTGGTTGGTGAATTTGAACTGCCAACCTTTTGGTTAGCAGCTGAGCTCTTAACCACAGCACCACCAGGGCTCCGTAACAATCCTAAACATACTAATAAAAATAACGTATGCAATAAAGACCAAACCGTAAGAGAAATTGTGAAGCATATAGAACCAAATGACAAGGAAGGCATACTGCATGCCAAGATTTGCAAGATTCAGCTAAAACCTTATTTCAAGAAAGTTATGGTTTTGAATATAAATATTTATATTATATAAAATAAATATTTAACAGAAGTAGATTAATCTTTCTGCTCAAGAACATGCAAAGAATAGAATAAATCCCAAGAAACAAAAGCAAGGAAGTAGTAAAAATATTAACAAAGAAATAGAGAAAATAGAGATAGTTGTGAAAATAAAAAGCTGTTTTTTTTTTTTAAATAATAATGAGTAAAAACTAAACAAAATCTAAGAAATAATTTTTAATGAAGAGGGAATGCTGAAGAAAGAATACAAAATTATATTGGTTGTTTTCATTTTGGAATTGGCTGGAAAATCTATTAATTTTCTTTTTTACTATGTTAGCTGCCATCGAGTCAGTTCCAACTCATAGCCACCCTATATACTACAGAATGAAACACTGTCCAGTTCTGTGCCATGCTCACCATCGTTGTTAGGTTTGAGCCACTGTGTCAATCCATCTCATTGAGAGTCTTCCTCTTTTTCAACGACCCAGTACTTTACCAACCATGATGTCCTTCTCCAGGACTGATCCCTCTTGATAGCATGTCCAAAGCATGTGAGATGTCGTCTCACCATCCTTGCCTGTAAGAAACATTCTGGTTGTACTTCTTCCAAGACAGATTTGTTCGTTCTTTTGGCAGTCCATGGTATATTCAAGATTCCTCACCAACACCAGAATTCAAAGGCATCAATTCTTCTTCAGTCTTCCTTATTCATTGTCCAGCTTTTGCATGTACTTAATTATTTGTTCACTATCAAGAATTTGAGAATTTACTTTCTGCTAGGTCTTATGGTAAGAATTGTAATATTTGCATTGTGAAATACCTAATTTTTTCTACATTTTTGTTATGAACATGGGTAGCCAGCAAAGGATATAATTTCTTTCTTTTCTTTAAAATTTATTTATTTTATTTTTGAGAATATGCAGAGCAAAACATGCCAATTCAACAGTTTCTGCATATACAATTCAGTGACGTTGATTACATTTTTTGAGTTGTGCAACCATTCTCACCCTCTGTTTCTGAGTTGTTCCTCCCTCATTAACATAAACTCACTGCCCACTAAGGCTCCCATCTAATCTTATAAGTTGCTATTGTCAGTTTGATCCTGTATAGATAGTTGTTAAAAGTGCATAATCCTCAAGGCAGACATTTTTTTTACTAGTTAAGCTAAAATATTTTTTGGTTTAAAAAGACTTTAGGGGATATTTTTCATTAAAGTTTTAAAGATTATCTCAGGGCATAGTTTCAGGGGTTCACCCAATCTCCATAGCCCCAGAAAGTCTGGAGTCCATGAGAAATTCTTTTCTTTATTTTCCCCCTTTTGGTCACAGATTCTTCTATAGAATCTGCGATCAAAATGTTCAGTAATGGTAGCTGGGTACCATCCAGTTTTCTGGTCTCATGGCAAAGGAGACAGTTGTTCATGAAGTTAATTAGCCGTCCATTCCATATCCTTCTCCTATTCCTGACTCTCCTTCTTCCTCTGTTGCTGCAGGCAAATAGAAACCGGTTGTTGTACCTTGGATGGCCTCTTGCAAGCTTTTAAGACCCCAGGAACTACTCAGTTAACTAAGAGGTAGAACAGAAGGACTAAACATATTAGGCCAATTAACTGGATGTCCCACAAAACCATAACCTAATCCTCCAAACCAAGGAACCAAATTCCATGAGGTATTTGGTTGTACATAAGTGGTGTCAGCAGCTACCTTTTTTTTTTTTTTGTCATTTTTGTAAATACGTCCATCACACTACTTTTTCCAGTTCAGCATTTTACAGGTATACAACTTATTGACAGCATTTAAAATAATCGGCTATGCAACCCTACCCTTCTTAATCAATGCAATTTTTCCATCACCGTAAACTGAAACTCAGTATTTTATAAGCAAAATATAATTTCTTTTATCAGATTGTTAATAAGGAAAAAAAAATCTAGGTTCAAAGATGGTAGTTAAGATTACCCAAGGACACATAAAAAAAAAAATTAGCTAGCTATTAATAATAATATTAATAGCTAATACTTATTGATTGCTTAATGTTTAATGAAGCATTTTACCTGCAAAAAAATATTGAATATACCATGAACTGGCAGAAGAACAAACAAGTTTGTCTCAGAAACAGTACAGCTAGAATGCTCCTTAGAATTGAGAATGGTGAGACTTTGTTTCATGTACTTTGGCCACGTTATCAGAAAGGTGCAGTCCCTGGAGAAGGACATCATGCTTGGTAGAGGGTCAGTGAATGGGAGGAAGACCTTCAATGAGATGGATTGATATACTGACTGCAACAATGTGCTCAAAATAGCAACTATTATGAGGATGGCGCAGGAGTGAGCAGTGTTTTGTTCTGTTGTACAAAGGGTCACCATGAGTTGGAACTAACTCGACAGCACATAAAAACATAAACAGTAACAAAAACAGCTGCACGATGTCTGTCAGTCTGTTGTGGATTGAATTGTGTCCCCACAAAATGTTGACTTGGATAGGCCGTGATTCCCAGTATTATGTGATTGTCCACCATTTAGTCATCTGATTTGATTTTCCTGTGCATTGTAAGGAAACCCTGGTGGCGTAGTGGTTAAGTGTTATGGCTGCTAACCAAAAGGTCGGCAGTTCAAATCCACCAGGTGCTTGTTGGAAATTCTATGGGGCAGTTCTACTCAGTCCTATAGGGTCTCTATGAGTTGGAATCAACTCGACAACAAGTGTTTTTTGGTTTTTTTTTTGGCTTGTGTGTTGTAAATCCTACCTCTATGATGTTAATGAGGTTGGATTAGAGGCAGTTATGTTAATGAGGTAGAACTCAATGTACAGGATTAGGTTATATCTTGAGTCAGTCTCTTTTGAGATATAAAAGAGAGAAGCCATCAGAGAGGAGAGGGACCCCCTATCACCAAGAAGGAAGAACCAGGAAGGGGGCATGTCCTTTGGATCTGGGGTCCCTGTGCTGATAAACTCCTACTCCCAAAGGAAGATTGATGACAAGAACCTTTCCCCAAAGTAAACAGAGAGAGAAAGCCTTCTTCTGGAGCTGGCACCCTGAATTCTGACTTCTAGCCTCCTGGACTGTGAAAGGATAAATTTATCTTTGCTGAAACCATCCACTTGTGGTATTTCTGTTACAGCAACACTAGATAACTAAGACACAGTCCCCTTTTTCTGAGGACACACAGAACAAGAGAGAATAAATAACAAGCCAGTGGTCACATAGCTAGTAGATGGTAGATCCATTTAGTTCTTGAGTCTGGACTTTTCCCACTATATTGGTATGGTTAACCTACCACTCCCAAAAAATCATCTAGTATGCTTGGGCCTACTTCAAAACTATCGAATCAGGCTTTTCTTGTTATTTTCTGTGATTTCTAAGTGCTTCTTACATTAATGAAAATTTGAAAGACATCAAGTTATATCATTCCACCTCATCTATATACTATTTTTCAAGTAAACTGTAAAAATAGTGTTACAGGATGGCAGGCTTTGGCTTGCTCACCTTGGGCATATTATCAGGAAAGACCAATCACTTGAAAATGACACCATGCTTGGTTAGAGAATATAAGGGAGACCCTCAGTGAGAGGGACTGACAGGATAGCCACAACAATGGACTTACACATGCCAACGATCATCAAGATGGCACAGGCTCAGGCATATAACCAGGTTCTAACCAGGACTTAACCAGGACCAGTTATGTCTAACTTTGGTCTGTTATATAGAAGGTCATCATGATAGTGACCACAGGGTTTTCAAGACTGTGACCTTTGAGAAGCAGATCGACAGACCCATCTTCTGAGGTGCCTCTGGGTGGTTTTGAATCGCCATCGTTTCAACTACTAGTTGAGTGCTTGTCCATTTGTGCCATCCAGGGATTTCTCTCTCACAAGCATCAAACTCACTGTCATCGAGTCAGTTATAAATCATGGTGACCCTCTAGGACACAGTAGAACTGCCCCGTAGGGTTTCCAAGGCTGTAATCTTTACCGAAGCAGACTGCCGCATCTTTCTTACGTGAAGTGGCTGGTAAATTTGAACCGCTGACCTTTTGGTTAACAGCTGAGTGCTTTAACCATTGTGCCACCAGGGCTCCCCTAGGAGCACAAGTGGGCCCATTTAGTGGTGTTTCCTGATTTCACTTTCTTCTTACCATTCCCCCTTTTCAGCTCATTTTATACTCTTACAATCTCACCATGTTTTATTCTTTCTTTTCAAAGAAAAAAAATTATTTCCTTATTATATAGGTCTAAGTAACATAGAATATATAATTTAAGATTACATATAGCATCAAAAGAGGAGAGAGGTGTCATTAGACTCAAATTTTAAAGTATAGACAACATTTCAAAAAATAGGGATAAGGCGTGCATGTTCATCTACCTACAAATACGTACCATTACTACCACCCTCTAATCTCCTCCGTCTGTTTTCTCTAAAGGTCTGTCTGAGGTCTGTCTCGGGGCACTTCACTGAAGGCAGTACAATTCACTAAAGACAAAGGTTGTTTTATGCAAGATACAGGATACTTGCCGATTTTCGTCTTTAGAGTCGTCATTTTAACATATGACATTTACCAGAAAACAAGTTCTCTTAAATGACAGTATCAATCAGTAAAAATGTTAATATCTTTGTTGTTACTTTGACTGAGTTTTATTTGATGAACCCAGGTCAAGCACCAAATTAGAATTACCCGAATAAAATCACTGGTTACATGACAGTAGTTACTGATTACGTGTTTGTAGTTGGACATGTCACAGGAATGGAAACTTAACCATTTTAAGATAAACATACAAAAGGTAGATTTTTGTTGCTAGGATCTTTCGGTTCCATAGTGTGTTATTTACTACACCTAGTAAGAGACTGAGGCACCTGGGTGGCACAATAGTTAAGCGCTCAGCTGCTCACAGAAAGGTTGGCGGTTTGAACCCGCCAGCCGATCTATGGGAGAAAGATGTGGCAGTCTTCTTCCGCAAAGATTACAGCCTTGGAAACCCAATGGGGCAGTTCTGCTCTGTGCTATAGGGTCTTAGGAGTCAGAATTCAACTTGACGGCAATGGGTTTTTTTGGTTTGGGGTAAGATGTCTGTAATGCCGTATTGAATTCACACCAAATTTATCTAGGTTTTTAAAAAACAAGACTAGTAAAGCATCTGTCATTATTATCTGAACCTCAAACACAGAATGTATGAAACCTGATTTAATAAGAGCTCAGCATCAGTTTTTTAAATCAATAGTAATTTGAAATCAAATTTATCTTTGAAATGGTTTTCTTCAGTTAAACATTTCCTAACTATTATTTTATTATGCTTTTGTTTGATACACATTGAAGGCATCACAGTTACTGGCTCTTGCTTTTTCTCTGTAGTATTGCTTCCAGCTATTGCGTTAACTTTCCTTTTGGTGTTAGTTTCTATTTCTTATTTGGGTTACCAAAGTGATGGTTTCTCACAGTTATGTATATAAGGTTTCATCAAGGGTGGCGTCTCTTTCTTAAGATAATTGTATTTTTTTCCAGAGTGTTCTTTAGAAATGATAGTACATGTATCATACAGCTTTTATGGTGTGATAAAAACATTTAAATCTGAGTAATTAAAATAATACATCAACTAAATACATAGAGTCTGTTTTTAACCACCTGTTACCTCTGCTAGGTTGTGAGCTCCATAATATCAGGCAACTCAGTCATCTCTGCATCACCAGCCCGAGTTGGCGTAGGACTTTGCAGGAGTTAGTTTCCTTTCTTCCTTCTTTCCTTCCTCCCTGCCTTTCTTTCTTCTCTCTGTCTCTTCTTTCTCCTTCCCTCTCTAACTTCCTTCCTCCCCATTCTTCTCATCTCTTTCTTTTCTTGTTCCTTCTTTCTTTTTTTCATATTTCTCTTACTCTTTCGGAAACCCTGGTGGCGTAGTGGTTAAGTGCTACGGCTGCTAACCAAAGGGTCGGCAGTTCCAATCTACCAGGCGCTCCTTGGAAACTCTATGGGGCAGTTCTACTCTGTCCTATAGGGTCACTATGAGTCGGAATCGACTCGACGGCACTGGGTTTGGGTTTTTTTTTTTTTTGGTTCTTACTCTTTCTACATTTCTTTCTTTCCTTCATGTTTGTTGGATGAAAAATCATGTAGCCTTAGGTTGTGACTTTATAGCTTGCTTCCATCCAGATAACCTAATTTAATATATGCCTTTAATCATATCCTAAAGTGTTAAAGTATTAGCCTGCTGGATTGAGTTGGATGGGGAACTCTAAAAATTCTGCGATACTCTGAAGGTAGTTCCAGCTCTTGTTTGAAAACTTTGCGTTTCATAGTATCCGTACACGTCTCCTCCAGTGTCTAATGAATAAGAAAACTAACATGATTGGGATGTAGTCAATGCACTTTGGTCATCCTAATTTGTTAATAGAAGAAAATTTGACAGTTGCTTTATATTTCTGGTTACAAAGCCATTTTTAGGTTAAATCTTACTTGTTTTGACAACTGAGATATAGCTGGTATGAGAAGATGAAAAAAGCACTCCATACACAAGAGGGTACTTAGGTAAAGGTGGAATAAAAAAAAAATTTTTTTTTTTTGAATAGACCCTCTCAAATGGAATTTTCCATCGATAATTCTATAGCTTTTCCGGAAGTGAGCCAAACCCAGCAATAGTGTATTTCATGTAAGACATTTATTTTAGTCACCACAACACTGTCTCTCTGATGCAGATTTGAGTCATATGCATTTGACCTTCAAGAGCTACTCAATACCTAGGAGACCACCTTCTCCTTTCTCAACTTGCTTTCTTAGAACCAGGAAGTCATAAGAATAAATGAATCCAAACCTCTAATGTCAGAGGTTAGCCTGAAAGTTGGAGATGGCTGTGTTAAACTTGGCAAAATTCGTTCTTCCATCCTTTCTCACCACCACTCACTTTCTCTAAGGACTCTGGCTTAATATCCTCATTATTTTGTCAGGTGCAATTTACCAAAGTCATAACCACACACGCACGCACACACATACATCATGCATATGTCTTTTGAGACAGACTTGAAATCCCTTCGTGAAAATATACTCATGAATATGGGAGCTGTATTTTTGGAAATAAGTACGTAGGCTGCAATACTCCTACCTGAGAAGGAAACATCCTTTCTCTAAGCCTGATGAGGGAGAGAAATTTTCTGATTAATCGAGGGCATGATAATGATAATTATTGGAAGAGGAATATGCTTCACTTGAATTTTAGAAACCAGCTCTGACAAAAGCATGGAGGATGAATCAAGGGAAGAAACCTAGGAGGGAGATCAACAGCTAAAGTCACCAGCCAGTCCTCGTCACTGGTCAGTTTTTAAAGAATTCAAATGTATTAAAATATCTGGAACACAAATTATAGTGTACAATATCCAATATTGCTCTGGTGATTTAGAAGCAATTCCGAATTTTGCTTCCGGGCTTGCATTATGAATCCCAGTTGACACTGCACTGTTCTCTACTTGAAAGAAATTTGGTTTATCCAAATTGCTCACTGTAGCCTAGGGATGTTGATTCATGTAAAATTCCAATATCAGCTTGAAATTGGGATAAAATTTATCTCTTCCTAACAAAATGATGTGTTAAATATGCAGTTTTAGAGGCAATGCTTAATAAAGAATTCCAGATAACAAAGGCTGGATAAATCAGCTTTTATTGTATTCTCCTGACTGTAAGACTGTTTTCAATAATTATTTTGTACTTACTTATAAAAAAATAAAATATTTAAATTGGAAGCAGAGAAAGTCTCTGGAAATTCACTTTCTTTCTATCAAAGGGAAGAACCACAACCTTTTGAAAACAGTTGCCTATGACAGATTTTCAGGAAAGTGTATATGATTCGGAATCGGCTCTATGGAATGGGTTTGGTTTTTGTTTTTTTAGGGTTAAGATAGAAATCCCAGTTGCTGTCAAGATGATTCTGCCTCATGGTGACCTGTGCAACTGTACTTCATAGGGTTTTCGATGGGTGTGACCTTTCTGAAGCACCTCTGGGTAGATTCAAACTGCCAGGATTTCAGTTAGTAGCTGAGCACTTAACCACTTGCACCACTCAGGAATGCCTGTGTTTTAAGGTTAGGTCTATATAATAATCAGAGTTTAAGATTGAACATATTTTATAACCTAAAATCTATCTTCAAAACATCAAAAAGTTTTAAAAATGAGTAACAGAGTAGTAAAAATATCTGTTGTGTTCATGACAAAATGTTAGTTTTCATAATATACAAAGAGCTCTTGCAAATCAATAAGAAAAATACAGATGAATTACAAACAAGCGTCAATTACAAAAAAATGAAATTAACTTATAAAGTAGGCACAATGAGTAGTGTCTGGGATCTTAAAAGCTTGTAAGCAGCCATCTAAGATACAACTATTGGTCTGTACTCATCTGGAGCAAAAGAGAAAGAAGGAAACCAAAGACTCAAAGAAGAAACTAGTCCACAGGACTAAAGCCCACATAAACCATGGCCTCATCTATCCTGAGAGCAGAAGAACTAGATGGTGCTCAGCTACCATTACTGACTGTCCTAACCATGGACACAATAGACAGCCCAGGATAGAATGGGAGAAAAATGTAGAACGAAAGGCAAATTTCTAAAAAAAGCCAGATTTACTGGGCTGGTAGAGGCTAGAGGAAGCCCCAAGACTATTACCCTGAGATACCCCTTGAATTTGGAACTGAAGTCACTCCTGCAGGTCGCCTTTCAGCCAAATAATAGATTGGCTTATAAAATAAATATCATCCATGAGTACTGTGCTTCTTTAAATTATCATCTATATGAGACCAAATGGTCAACATTTACCCTAAAGCAAAGATAAGGTAAGGGGGTGGGGGGTAGGAAAGCTAGGTTAATGGAAACAGAATAACCAGAAGGGAAATAATGAGAATGCTGACACATTGTGAAAAAATATAACCAACGTCACTGAATAATATCTATAGGAATTGTTAAATGGGAACACAATTTGCTGTGTAACTTTCACCAAAACACAATAAAATATTATATATAAAAAAGTAAGCACAAATGTTTCAGCTTCCTAAAATAAATCGAAATTAAAATTTTGACACAATACCATTTTCCCAATATCAAATGCTTTATAATAATAATACTAGTTAATTCTGGAAGATGCAATTAAATGGAGAACTTTCTTGCATTGCTAGTAGGAATTTAAATTGGTAGATGTGTTTGGAGGTAGTTAAGCAAAAGATTTCAAGAGTCTTAAACATGTTTGCAACTTTCAACATAGTAATTCTATTTCTAGGAATTTACCTTAAGGCAGTAATCAGAGATGCACACACAGCAGGCTTACTGAGTTGTTCAGTATAACATTTTTGTAATGAAACGCATGGTAAATCACCTAGATGCCAAGCCACAGGAAGAAAGTTTAAAAATTATATGGTACAAGCTTAAAATGAAATACATAAAATATAAATATTTCTGAAGACTATTTAAAGAGATGTGTAACTGCTCATGACAAATTGCCTAAGAACAGAAAGAAAAATGTATGTAGAGCAAATTCCATTTGCCTGAAAGAATGTGACTGTCTGCCTGTAGGATGTAGGGATATGGTAAAGGTTTAGAATAAGACTTTGGATTCAGATTAGCTCTAAATTTGAATTCCAGCTCTGCCACTTCTTAAGTGAATGATATTTTACCTTCTTGAACCTCAGTTTTTTCACTTGCTACCTATGTCCTAGCATTATTATTGTATTAAATGAGATAATATATGTCGACAGTGTTTTGCGTAGATTCCAGTATATAATAAGTGTTTACTTCTTTACAAATTTACACACCAAGTACTAGTGCCAAAGATGAAGAAATCAAAGATTTTTACCAACTTCTGCAGTCTGAAATTGATCAAACATGCAGTCAGGATGCATTGATAATTATTGGTGATTGGAATGTTAAAGTTGGAAACAAAGATCTGTATAGTTGGAAAATATGACCTTAGTGATAGAAATGACACCAGAGATCACATGATAGATTTTTGCAAGACCAACGACCTATTCATTGGAGATACCTTTTTTCAACAACATGAACGGCAACTATACATGTGAACCTCACCAGATAGAACACACAGAAATCAAGATGACTACATCTGTGGAAAGAGGTGTTGGAGAAGCTCAATATCATGAGTCAGAGCAAGGCCAGGGGTTGACTGCAGAACAGACCATCAGTTGCTCATATTCAAGTTCATGTTGAAGCTGAAGAAAATTAAAACAAGCCCATGACAGCCAAAGTATGACCTTGAGTATATCCCACCTGAATTTAGAGACCATCTCAAGAATAGATTTGAGGCGCTGAACTCTAATGACCAGATGAGTTGTAGGATGACATAAAGGACACCATGAAGATAGCAAAATGTCATTGTTATGGATTGAATTGTGTCCTCCAAAACATGTGTGTCAACTTGGCTAGGCCATGATTCCCAATATTGTATGATTGTCCACCATTTTGTCATCTGATGTGATTTTCCTATGTGTTGTAAATCTCATCTCTATGATGTTAATAGGGCAGGATTCAAGGCAGTTATGTTAATGAGTCAGGACACAATCTACAAGACTAAGTTGTATCTTGAGTCAACCTCTTTTAAATGTAAAAGAGAGCAACCAGCAGAGAGAGAGGGAGACCTCATACCACCAAGAAAATAAAGAAAGTATGCCAGAAGCAGAGTGAGTCCTTTGGACCTAGAGTCCCTGTTCTGAGAAGCTCCTAGACCAGGGGAAGATTGATGACAAGGACCTTCCCGTCGAGTTGACAGAGAGAAAGCCTTCCCCTAGAGCTGGTGTCCTGGACCTGGCATCCTGAATTCAGACTTCTTGCCTCCTAGACTGTGAGAGAATAATTTTCTGTCTGTTAAAGCCATATACTTGTGATGTTCAGTTATAATAGCACTAGATACTAAGACAGTCATTAAAAAGACAAGAAAGAAAACACCAAAATGAATGTCAGAAGAGACTCTGAAACTTGTCAAATATGGAGTAGCTGAAGAAAATGGAAAAAATGATGAAGTGAAAGAGCTGAGCAGAAGATTTCAAAGGGCAGCTTGAGAAGATAAAGTAAAGTATTATAATGAAATGTGCAAAGACCTGGAGTTAGAAAAACAAAAGGGAAGAACACTCGGCATTTCTCAAGCTGAAAGAACTGAAGAAAAAATTCAAGCCTCAAGTTGCAATATTGAAGGGGCAAAAAACTGAATGATTCTGGAAGCATCAAAAGTAAATGGAAGGAATGCACAGAGTCATTGTACCAAAAAGAATTGGTTGATGTTCACCCATTTCAGGAGGTAGCATATGACCAAGAACCAATGGTATTGAAGCAAGAAGTCCAAGCTGCATTGAAGGCATCGGGGAAAAACAAGACTCGAGGAATTGATGGAATACGAATTGAAATGATTCAACAAATGAATGCAACACTGGAGGTACTCACTCATTTACCCCAATAAATTTGGAAGACAGCTACCTGGCCAACTGACTAGAAGAGATCCGTATTTGTGCCCAATCCAAAGAAAGGAGATCCAATAGATTGCAGCAATTATTGAATAGTATCATTACTATCACATGCAAGTAAAATTTTGCTGAAGATAATTGAAAAGTGATTGTACACACCTTCCGTATGGAGAGGAAGATACGGCGATACAAAGAAATAAAAGTTATAAATTTAGAAAAATAGGGGTAAATAATAAGGTAACCACAAAGGAGACAAAGTATCCTACTCATCAAAATAAAATACAAGGGAAAAATACTAACAACAAATATGAGGAAAGGACAATATACAAAGAAAATCTACTCAGCACATAAAATCGAGTGGGAAAAAGAAGCTGTCAACACACACAAAAAAGACATCAAAATGATAGCACTGAATTCATACCTATCCATAATTACCCGGAATGTAAATGGACTAAATGCACCAATAAAGAGACAGAGAGTGGTAGAATGGATTAAAAAACAAGATCCGTCTATATGCTGCCTATAAGAGACACACCTTAGACTTAGAGACACAAACAAACTAAAACTCAAAGAATGGAAAAAATATATCAAGCAAACAACAATCAAAAAAGAGAAGGAGTGGCAATATTAATTTCTGACAAAATAGACTTTAAAGTTAAATCCATCGGAAAAGAAGGAAGGACACTATATAATGATTAAAGGGACAATACACCAAGAAGATATAACCATATTAAATATGCACCCAATGACAGGGCTGCAAGATACATAGAACAAACTCTATCAGCATTGAAAAGTGAGATAGCTCCACAATAATAGTAGGAATAAGAGCCTTTACACGAACAGATAATATGCACACCCATGTTTATTGCAGCACTGTTTACAATACCAAAAACATGGAAGCAACCAAGGTGCCCATCAACAGATGAATGGATAAATAAATTATGGTATATTCACACAATGGAATACTATGCATTGATAAAGAACAGTGAGGAATCTGTGAAACATTTCATAACATGGAGGAACCTGGAAGGCATTATGCTGAGTGAAATTAGTCAGTTGCAAAAGGACAAATATTGTATAAGACTACTATGATAAGAATTTGAGCAATAGTTTAAACTGAGAAGAAAACATTCTTTTATGGTTACGAGAGAGGGGAGGGAGGGAGAGTGGGAGAGGGGCATTCACTAATTAGATAGTAGATAAGAACTACTTTAGGTGAAGGGAAGAACAGCACACAATACAGCGGAAGTCAGCACAATTGGACTAAACCAAAAGCAAGGAAGTTTCCTGAATAAACTGAATGCTTCAAAGGCCAGTGTGGCAGGGGCAGGGGTCTGGGGACCATGGTTCAGGGAACATCTAAGTCAATTGGCATAATAAAATCTATGAAGAAAACATTCTGCATCCCACTTTGAAGAGTGGCGTCTGGGGTCTTAAACACTAGCAAGTAGCCATCTAAGATGCATCAATTGGTCTCAACCCACCTGGATCAAAGGAGAATGAAGAACACCAAGGACACAAGGTGATTACGAGCCCAAGAGACAGAAAGGGCCACACAAACCAGCGACTACATCAACCTGAGACCAGAAGAACTAGATGGTGCCCGGCTACAACCGATGACTGCCCTGACGGGGAACACAACAAAGAACCCCTGAGGGAGCAGGAGAGCAGTGGGATGCAGACCCCAAAATCTCATAAGACCAGACTTAATGGTCTGACTGAAAATGGAAGGACCTCAGTGGTCATGGCCCCCAGACCTTCTGTTGGCCCAGGACAGGAACCATTCCCGAAGCCAACTCTTCAGACGTGGATTGGACTGGACAATAGGTTGGAGAAGGATGCTGGTGAGGAGTGAGCTTCTTGGATCAGGTGGGCACTTGAGACTATGTTGGCATCTGTTGCCTGGAGGGGATATGAGAGGGTGGAGGGGGTTAGAAGCTGGCAAAAAGGACATAAAAAGAGAGAGTGGAGGGAGACAGCAGGCTGTCTCATTAGGGGGGGAATAATTGGGAGTATGTAGCAAGGTGTATATGGGTTTTTGTGTGAGACACTGACTTGATTTGTGAACTTTCACTTAAAGCACAATAAAAATTATTAAAAAAAAAAAAGTGATGGTAGCAGTACAGTGACAGAGAACTGCCAAAAATTCGAGCTGGATTCAGAAGAGGATATAGAACAAAGGATATAATTGCCGATGTCCGATGTATCTTGGCTGAAAGTAGAGAATAGTAGAAAGGTGTTTACCTGTGTTTTATTTACTATGCAAAGGTATTCAGCTGTGTGGATCATAACAAATTATGGATAACATTTCGAAGAATGGGAATTCCAAAAGGCTTAATTGTATTCATGTGGAACTTGTACATAGACTGAGAAGTGGTTGTTTCAACAGAACAAGGGGATACTGCATGGCTTAAATTCAGGAAAAGTATACATCAGGGTTGGATCCTTTCACCATATCTATTCAGTCTGTATGCTGAGCAAATAATGAGAGATGTTGCACTATATGAAGAACGCAACATCAGGATTAAAGGAAGGCTCATTAAACAGCCTGCAATATGCAGATGACACAACCTTCCTTACTGGAAGTGAAGAGGACTTGAAGCACTTACTGTTGAAGATCAAAGACTACAGCCTTCAGTATGATTATACAACATAAAACAAAACTCTTCACAACTGGTCCAATAAGAAACATGATGAACAAAGAAAATACTGAAGCTGTCAGGGATTTTATTTTACTTGGATCCACAATCAACGTCTGTGGAAACAGCTGTCAAGAAATCAAACAGTGTAAATGCAAATCTGCTGTAAAAGACTTCTTTAAAGTGTTAAAAAGCAAATATGTTCCCTTGAGAAATAAAATGCGCCTGATCCAAGCCATTGCATTTTTAGTCACCTCGTATGCATGCCAAAGCTGGAATAAGGAAGACCATTCAAACCCACCAACTACTCCTTGGGAGAAATGTGGCAATCCGCTTCTGTGAAGATTTACAGCTTTGTAAACCCTACGGGACAGTTCTACTGTGTCTTGTAGGGTTGCTATGAGTCGGAATCTACTCAACAACAATGAGTTTGGTTTTTTTGGTTTCTCAAAGGGCACAATGCTCAAGGCAGATGTTCTTTATTTATTAAGCTAAAGTACTGTTTGATGAAAAGAAGGTTTCAGGGGATATTTAAAGTTTACTGTTTAAAGATTTCCTCAGGGCATGAATTTGAGGGGTCATCCAGCATCAATGGTCCCAGAATGTGTGGATTCCATTAAAATTTTAAATACTGTTCCACATTTACCCCCGTTTTGATCATGATTCTTCCACAGAATCTTTGCTCAGCACATTCTGTTATGGTTGCCAGGCACCATCCAGCTCTTCTGGTCTGATGGCAAAGGAGGCAACTGTTCATGGAGACAATCAGACATGCCTTCCAGTTCCTCTTCCTAGTCCTGACTCTTCTTTTTCCTTTGCTGCTCCAGGTGAAGAGATTAACTAATGTACCTCAGATGGCTGCTTGCAAGCTTTTAAAATGCCAGACACTATGCAGTGAACTAGGAGGTAGTACAGACACGCTAAACACAGCCAATTGATTGAGATGTTCCATTAAATCATGTCCCTAAATCTCCAAACCAGGAAAACAAATCTTATGAGATGTTTGGTTGTACATAATTAGCCTCAGCAGCTGGTCTTTTTTTTTTTTGTAAAAAAGTATATATAAAACAACATTTACCAATTTAACCTTTTTCATGTATACAGCTTAGTGTTATTAACTACATTAATCAAGTCATGCAATAATTACCCTAATTAATGCCGAATTTCTCATCACCGTAAACAAACAAACAAAAACTCACTGCTTCCCAAATAATGACTCCCCCTTCTCTCCTCCCTCCTGCCGCTGATAACCACTAATAAACTTTGGTTCCTAAATATTTTCCTATTCTTATCATTTTATGTAAGCAAGGTCATACAATATTTCTCCTTTTGTGATTGACTTATTTCACTCAGCATAACGTTTTCAAGGTTCATTCATGTTGAAGTACTACTGTAAAAAAAAAAGTCCTTTAAAAAAAAATTCCAAGTAATGCATTATAGATTTGTCCATACAGGTCCTCCGCGTTTATGGGTGTGCCTTCCTGAATATTTTATAATTTTTGTTGCTGCCACTCCCTGGAGTTAACATACTACTGCTAGCATGATTCCACCCCTCACACATTTAGCAATAATTCCCTAAGTTTTTGCTGGAGATTGCCACCCTCTGAATAAACGAAGACTGAGGGGCCAAGGAATAGGTAGGGTGGTAGTATTCTGACTGCCATGAGAACATCATAAATATTATATAAAGTGATGGGTAAACTTTTCTAGAGGTGAATCATCTGGTTTTTTAATTTGGGGAAAGATTTTATAAAGGTTTCAAAGTTTCCTTTTCTCCCTTTTGGAGAAGGAGCCTTCAGTTGTTGGAAGCAGGGTTTGGGCATATTTTCTTTAATCTGGCTCTCTCTTTCATATACTGAGAAAAGATTCTGTACAGCTTCTGCTTTTTTGTTGTAAACCAGGCTCAGTTTTTGGTGTTGTACATTTTCAGCTCCTCTCTTCGTTCATGGTTTGATGAGAGATGGGATATACATCCGGGATGCTTGAGAGTTGTCATAACTGGATTTAGAGAATCTTCTAAAGTTTCAGATTGCTACTTCTCTTCACTTTCTTCTGTCCACACCCTTTCTAATTTGTTTGGGGGTAGGAGAAGTTGGAAGAGGAAAAGAAAATTAATTCTGTCAAAATTCTATTTATACTTAGGGCAACATGTTGGTATCTGATTTTTTGCCAATTGTCAATTTATGTGACTGAAATTAAATCCTTTAGATATTTTAGTGTATAGAGATTTTAGTGTGTGGGAGCAGTTACATTTTTAATTCCTTTTTTTTTTTGACATTTTTAATTCTTAAAAGATAAAGAAAAGACTTCCACTAATTGTTTAAAATACTCACGAGGTACTTGGTGAATGTCATTCTTTTAGTCTAAAATCTTTGATTTAGTTTATAACCTAGAAAGATCAATCTCTATGGACTTCTCATTAAATCACAGATACAGACTGCAACAGCTTAGTTACTCGTGGAAGCATGGCGCAGTTACTCTGGGACACCATTACTGGACAAATTTCACCAAGATATCTGCAGTTGTGTTTTCGCCATTCCTGTGAGGACATGTTATGGTCATCTTTGTGGATCAGGAGAGGGTGTGGCAGAGTTCTCATGGCACAGTGACTAAAACGCTTCACTGCTAACCAAAAGATCTGTGGTTTGAATCCACCAGACGCTCTGCAGGACAAAGATGTGGCAGTTGGCTTCTGTAAAGATTTACACCCTTGGATACCCTATGGGGCAGTTCTACTCTGTCCTATAAGGTCACCATGAGTTGGGATCGACTCGACAGGCAGCAGGTTTGGTTTTTTTGTAGAGACAATATAAGCCCTGGTGGCACAGTGGTTAAGAGCTCAGCTGTTAGCTTAAAGGTCAGTAGTTCAAATCCACCAGCTGTTCCTTGGAAACCCTACGGGGCAGTTCTACTTTGTCCTATAGGGTTGCTATGAGTTGGAATTGACTCCATGGCAATGTTTTTTTTTTTTCCCCTAAAAAAAGAGACAATATGTTTTGCACAACTGGGAGGGTGCTACTGTTATCTAGTGGGTGTAGGCCAGAGATGAACGTCCTCCAATGCTCTGGAACATCCCCTGTGACAAAAAACTATCTGATTCAAAATGTGAATAGTGCTGAGGTTAAGAAACTGCGATATATACTGAATAACTGTGATGTGGTTCTTTTGCCTTTGATAAGTCTAGTGTCTGTCATTTCACTGAACAACTGAAGTCTTTGAATTTATCCTTGATGTAGCTACAAAGCTTCACTTGGTCTGAAAATCATTTCAGTTTTTTTTAAGTACAATTTTTTTTTGTCTACAAATGCTCAAAGTACATATAATAAAAATGTTTCAGTTGTTCCAGAAAATAATGCATTTTTTGTTCCAAAATTTAAATACTACACTTCAAAGTGACTCTGAATCCATATGCTCCACATGCAAAGGGATAAAAAAGGCTCTTTCATAAATATTTGCTAGCTTGGGATCTTACCAGCATCATATTTCAAATGACAATAGTCCCAAGAATTTCAAAGGTTAGTATAATTAGAATCATAGAAATTTCAAGCTGGAATAAGTTTCAGGAATCATCCAAAATTCTAGATGCTCCGACAAACTTTTTCCAATTTTCAAGATGCAACATCTGAAATCTAAAGGAGATCAGTCCCAAAAATCTGCTGGAGCAGAGCTGAGGCCACGGCAGCTGCTGCGGATCCTGGGGCAGTAAGCTGTATTTATCTATGATAGGTGATAGATAGACAGACAGACAGACAGACAGACAGACAGATAGCTGCCTTCGAGTTGACTCTGACTCCTGGCAACCTTTTGTACAACAGAACGAAATGTTGCCTGGTCTGTCATCCTCGTGATCACTGGCATGTTTGAGTTCGTCGTTTCAGCTAATGTGTCAGTGTGTCTCATGGATGGTCTCCCTCATGATTCTTGGCCCTCTAATTGACCAAATGTAATGTCCTCCTCTAGTGATTGGTCTCTCCAGATGATATGTCCAAAGCAAGCTAGTTGGACAGTGTTCTGTTGTGATCCGTTGGGTTTTCATGGGCTAATTTTTAGAAGTAGATCACCAAGCCTTTCTTCCTAGTCTTTCTTATTCTCGAAGCTCCACTGAAACCTATCTACCATGAGTGACCCTGCTGGTATTTGGAATACTGGTGGCATAGCTTCTAGTATCACGGCAACACCCAAGCTACTACAGTGGGACAAAAAGACAGCTAGGTTGTGGTTATCTGTAATGAGCTATTTCATTTGTTCCATTGTGAGAAAAACATTTTATGAAGCAGCCTCAATTCTACTTTTTCTAAAAGGGATACACATTATTTTTTATATCCTCTCTAAAGTATAAATATCAAAGACTTGACTACCAAAAAAAAGTAACACTTTATATCAGAATGCAATAAAATAATGAGCCATGCAGTAACATGGCTCATTGTTCTAAGGATTAGCATGTAACAACTGTGTAGGAGAAAAGGAGTGGTAGATGAATGATGATAAGCTCATATGATAGATATTAACAGGTATTAATAATAGGTATTAATAGTTTAACAGAGTTTCATCGTGTTGACTTATTGTACTGTTAGTATATATCTGTGCATGTCATTGAATCTTGTGATTATTTCTGAGTATCAACTACATCCACTGAGAAAAACAAGACCAAACCCTTTGCCATTGAGTCGATTCCAACTCATGGTGACCCTATAAGACAGAGAACTACCCCAAAGGGTTTCCAAGGCTGTAAATCTTTATGGAAGCAGACTGCCACATCTTTCTTCTGTGGGGAGGCTGGTGGGTTTGAACCACCGACCTTTTAATTAATAGCTGAGTGCTTTAACTACTGCACCACTACACTCCGATTATATCCACTGGCCACTGGATATACAATGGGAAATAAATCAGACAGCCTCTGCCTCATGGAGTTTACAATCTAATGATAGAAGACATTCCATGAACAAAGCCAAAGATCAATATATAATTCCAAAATATGAAAAAGGCTAGGTGTAAAAAGAAAAGCATTACTAGAGGAACTAATTGGGGTCCTTAATTTAGATTGAATAGTCAAGGCTGGACTCTGAGAAAGTGGCATTTGAAGGATAAATACAAGCTAGGTAGCAAGAGTGGCCATGAAGACCATCCAGGCAGAAGGAATAGTAAACATTGTATTGACTCCTAGAAAATAGAAGATATTCATTCACAGTGTAATTAAAGCACATGATATGATTTAATAAAAAATCATAAAGCTTTCACAATGTTCTCATAGGTTTAGATTGTTGAATGTGACATAGTGATAACAAGCATGGCTTTGGAGTCAGGCAGACCTGGCTTCAAATCTCCTGCTATGATTTGTTACCCGTTGGATCATGGAACTTTATTGAACCTCTCCGAGCTTCAACTGTCTTCCTCTATAAATTGGTGATGTCAGGAAGAATGATAATTCCTACCACCAAAGGTCTTTATAATCACCTGCCAGATTCTTTAAAGGATGTAATCCTCATTTTACTTAATAGTTGTTCTATTTCGTTGTTGGTGATTGTTGCTAATCTATTAAAAAAAAAATTTATAAATTTAAATGTATCATTCGTATGTACGTATAGGAAAAAACATAGTATGTATAAGGTTTGGTACTATGCTAGGTTTCAGGAATCTGCTGGGGGTTCTTGGATCGTATCTCCTGCGAATAAGGGGGAACTACTGAATTTTTTCTGGAACACTAATTACAACTTTATATAGTTGTTTTATTTTCTGTCTTCTCCACTACCATTAATCTTCCTAAACTAGGGACTTTTTTTTTTTTTTTCCACTGCTAAATCCAGTGCTTAGAAAATAGCTGGTATAAAATAGACATTAGATGAATATTTGCTAAAAGAATAAATCTCACAGGGCTTTTGTGATCCTGAGATAATGCATACAAGGCCTGTTGTATAGTACCTGGTATCAAGCAAATGCACAGCAAATAGTAAACATTTTTATATTTTAATATATAATTAATATTTAAATCAAAATTACCTTAACAATACTACCTTTTAAAGTTGTATTTTTTTTTAAATGAGGATTTTCTGGATCAAAATTCCCAATTTTAAACTTACTACTAAGTTACAGTAATCAAAACAGTGTGGTACTGGCATGAGGATAGACATGTAGACCAGTGGAATACAAATGAGTCCGGAAATAAACCTATACATATATGGCCTATACATATATTGACAAGAATGCTAAGATCATACAGTAGGGAAAGAATAGTTTCTTCAACATGTGGAGCTGGAACAACTGAATTTCCAATGCAGAAGAATGAAGTTGGATTCCTACCTCACACCATATATCAAAAAAAAAGTTAACTAAAAATGAGCCAATGACCTAAATATAAGAGTTAAAATGTCAACTCCCATGGAAGCAGCAGTCACGAAATCAAAAGACGTATTGCATTGGACAAATCTGTTACAAAATATCCCTTTAAAGTGCTGAAAAGCAAAGATGTCACTTTGAGAACTAAGATGAGCCTGACTCAAGCTATGGTATTTGCAACAAAAAAAAAAAAAAAAAAAAATTTTTTTTTTTTTCATATGCATGTGAGAACTGGAAGACCAAAGAAGAATCAATGCCTTGAATTACAGTGTTGGTGAAGAATATTGAATATACCATGGACTGCCAGAAGAATGAATAAATCTGTCTTGGAAGAAGTATAGCCAGAATGTTCCTTAGAAGTGAGGATGGTGAGAATTCGTTTGACATACTTTGGGCATGTTATCAGGAGAGACCAGTCCCTGGAGAAGCCATCATGCTTGGTAAAGTATAGGGGCAGAGAAAAAGAGGAAGACCCTCAACGAGATGGACTGACACAGTGGCTGCAACAATGGGCTCAAACACAGCAACGATTGCGAAGATGGCGCAGAACTGGGCAGTGTTCATTCTGTTGTACATAGCGTCACTACAAGTTGGAACTGCCTCAATGGCACCTACAACAACTATCCTAACGGGCAAATATTGTTCTACCAAATGTTGGAGATAAGGAAATGAAGACCAAGAAAGATTAAGACACTTGCTCAAGGTAGAGCCAAAGGAGACATGCTAAAGATTTTTTTTTTTTTTTTAACTTTTACTGTACTAACTTTATTGTAACTTCCATATTTGGACATCATACCCTGTTTATTTATAATTCATTCTTTTTTATTGATTTATTTCTTTAAGACTCATTTAACTCCTTTTCTATACCAGAAAGGCGTCCTAGTGGCACAGTGGTTAAGCACTCTGCTGCTAGCCGAAACGTCAGTGGTTCGAACCCACCAGCTGCCGTCGAGTCGATTCCGACTCATATTTACAGCCTTGGAAACCCTATGGGACAGTTCTACTCTGCCCTATAGGGTTGCTATAGGCTCACTATGAGTCAAAATCAACTTGATGGCAATGGATATGTCCCTGACTGGGACAAGTGTTTAAGTGTTTGGCTACTAACCAAAAAGTTGGCAGTTCAGATCCACCCAGAAGCACCCCAGAAGAAAGCCATAACAATCTACTTCTGAAAGGCCACAGTCATCAAAAATCCTACACACTGTTCTGCTCTGAAACACTTGGGGTTGTCCTGAGTCAGAATCAACTTGATGACAACTAGTCTATGTGCCAGGCATTGGGGAGATTTGGTACAAGCCATCCAGATATCGTTCAGTGGAGAGTGGATAAGAACAGTTCACAAAGTTAAGAGCTGAAATGCGAGATTCCTTCTTAGCAATGTAATTCTATTACCTGCTGGGAAACACTATTTCAGCCTTCCAAAATGCTGACTTTTGTCAGACAGAAGCCAGAAAACAATGCCTTTTAATGTTGCTGAAAGTGACGACAGCTGTATTTTAAAAGTTCAAGGTATTGATATCAGAGTCCAGCATTTTATACTCTGGAAATGTATTAGTCTAGAGGGTGAATTGGCAACTCAATTCCTAATTTTCTCAAACTGATAATTTTATTTTGTGATTTCATTTTTTTTTCCCTTAAGCTAGTAAAGAGATACGCTTTTATCATGACTGAGCTGGCAAACGTTTTATTTTTCCTACTATAGCGTACAGCCTTTCTCCCCTACCCAGGTTTTGAAAATTGGTCATCTATTTTTAAAGCATGGATAACATAGAGCATTTGGGATTAGAGCAAGTGGTCTGGGATGTTTTTTACTCAAATTTAGAATCTATCTAAATTATCAGGACAGGGTTTCAACCTTGAAGAGTAAGACTATTAGGAATAATATCTCAAAACCTTAAATCAACAATTCATTTGCCTACAAACGGATATGGAAATACATAAAGAAGACATCAGAAGGCTGCAGAAAAGTGAATGAGGTTGATTGGCTTATTTCTGGATGGATTAGCTAAATTTGATTTAGAATATCAGAGATGGGAAGCAAGAAAACAAAGCCCAGAGTAGAGCCATTTTAAAGACTTTCCTAGACCCCAAGCACTATCCCTCACATCACCTCGAACATGTTAAAATGCAACAGTATCACACAATAAACATATTTGACTAAGAAATATAAATTGAGCTGGAATTTTTTAACATGAAAAATTTAAGCTCTTTGACATATAATTAAACATTTATTAATTTTGATTTTGTAGTTTGTTTTTCATATTTTGGAGTCACTTTTTTAACCTTAAATGCTCATGGCTCTAGGGATGGACTATGCCTATGGTATGTATTGGATAAAACAACCTCGACCTGAAGAGGTTCAATGTTTGTATAAGGTCATGCAATTAGTTAGTGGTACAGTGCCTAAACATTGCTTGTTATCAAGGTATGAACAATTCCTCAGAACATAGTTGTGATATAAATGGCTGTTTGACATTTATTAGCTCCATCAATACAGTAGACATTGTAGCAAATGTAATTGTGAACGTTAATCAATGAGATAACAATCTTAATTAATCATGGAGACAAGCCACAAATAGAAAGTTAGGATCTGCAGTTTACTGAGACAGAAAGAGAAAGATGGGAAACACGACTCACCAACAATGTCTTTGGTAGCCTCTTATTCTTTGCCTGCCATTTCTAAAGCCCCAATGAATTCAAAGAAAAATTTACTGTTATAGATCATGTAGGGCAAGCTCTAAACAGAGGTTAAACATGATCTAAGCCAGGCTGAAGCCACTCATATTACTGATGAGGAAACCCGGACCACAGAGGGATAATGACTCACTTGAGGTCTGATGGCTGAACTGTGACTACATTTTTAGTCCTTCGGAGTTCTCATTATATTTTTGCTTGTTTACTTATTTGTTTGCTTCTTTTGTCTCAGGCAAGAAAGGATGTTCAAACTTTTTATAATAACATTTTTCTGCATAGGAAATGTCAGTACATTGATCTACAGTGTTTGATCTCCAGGAATGTTCATATTTGAGAAATTAAGAATTATGAGAAGAATTGCCAAATCACACAAGGAAAGAACATAACTGGGCAGCTAGAATAATGCCAGAAGTGAATACTGAACACAAATCTGAGCAAGTCCCATTAATTAGTGTACTACATTTTGATATTACTCTTTTTATTGCCCTGTAAGGACAGAAGCAGAGAGAGCTGTTAGGTGGCTACTGCAGTATGCCAGATGATAAAGGTATCATATTCTGGATATGTCTTGAAAGCAGAACCAACAGGATTTCCTGTCAGACTGTATGTGGCACATGAGATAAATAGAGAACTAGAGGATGACTCCACAGGGTTTGACCTGAGTGACTGACAGATGGAGTTGACTGGCATTTGGGAATGCTTAGGAGAGGAGGTTGTGATCAGGACTTCAATTTGGAACGTATTAATTTTAGATGACTGTTAGATATCCCAGGAGCTCTGGTGGCACAGTGGTTAATGTGTTTGGCTGCTAACTGAAAGGGTGCCGTTCGAATCCAACAGCCATTTTGTGGGAGAAAGATGTGTTAGTCTGCTTCCATAAAGATTAGAGCCTTGGAAACCCTATAGAGTAGTTCTACTCTGGTCTTTAGGGTCACTATGAGTTGGAATCGGCTCATGGCAATGGGCTTGGTTTGAGTTCATTAGCTATCCAAGTGGAGATACAGAGTAGGCAATTGAATATGTGAGTCCAGAGTTCAGGGAAGAAATTCAGGCTAGCGGTAGGTATTTGGGAATCATTAAGAGTAGTGTTACTGTATAGCTCTACCAGTGAATAAGTGTAAAAAAGGAAGACCAAAGGTTGAGCCCTAGGACACCCCAATGTTAACTGATTCGGGGAAGAGTTCACAGCATAAGGAAGAAGCAGTAAGGTAGAAGAAAAATAAAGAGGACATGGTATCTTGGAACCCAAGTGAAGCTAGCCTTCAATTCAAGGTAGCTGAGGCTACATTTTCACTGAGCTCTAAATTTTATGGATAAAAACAGGCAAACAAAAGAAAACCAAAAAACAAAACCCTGTTCCTTGGTTAAATCCATAAAATTCCCTGGAGTAGCTTCCCAGGGTTAATAAACTACTCCTGGAATGTATCTCGATAGGCTAGTAAGAATAAAGTCTCATAAGATTAAGCTTTTTCCCCTAGAAATTTATGTTATATGACTACAAAACAGATTCTAGAAAACATGTTTTCTCTATGTTGCGAGTAAGGGAAAGACTGCTGGTAAAGGAGAAGATACTGTCTGTCATCTATGTACTAATGTGCCTTAACGGCTGAGGAGTGTGTGCCCTTAATTCACAGGGTCTGAGGATACACTCTAAACCATTTGGGCACCATCAGGATGTTTCTTAGAATTTTTATGTAATATCAAAAGTTGGGTGAACTTTGTCATTTACTCCAGGAGGATATTTTTAAAATTTTAAAAATATGAAAAAAAATTACACTCCCCCAATATCTTTGAGAAAAATTTAGATTCCGGGAAGACATGACAAGCAATCTCATGACTTCAGTATCTCCAGCCATACCACAGTGTACCACAGATTTTAGAACATACCACAAACCCAGACCAGCAGTTAGCACTGGCCACATGGTCTAAGAGCGGTATATGTTTGTTTGTCTTTTAACTATCTTCCTTCTTTTCTCTGTGTTGTCCATAGGCCCTAAGCTATGGGTCAAAGCCAGAGTGGATACTGAGAATGTGATTTGGCCAATATACTAAGTGATCATGGGAAGGAGAAAAGGAACCATGAACAGAACTGCAGTGGGATAGATGCCTAAATCCTTTTTTTGAATTGCTCTTCCTCTTGAAGGATCCCTGGTGCCATAGTGGTTAAGAGTTCAGCAGCTAGCCAAAAGGCTGGCAGTTCAAATCTACTAGCTGCTCCTTGGAAGCACTATGAGGCAATTCTACTCTGTCCTATAGGGCCACTATGGGTTGGAATAGACTGGACAGCAACTGGTTTGGCTTTTTTGGTTTTTCCTCTTGAAATTCTACATACATGTTATCTTAGTTATCTAGTGCTGCTATAACAGAAATACCTCAAGTGGATGGCTTTAACAAAGAGAAATTTATTCTCTCACAGTCTAGTAGGCTACAAGTCCAAATTCAGCATGCTGGCTCCAGGGGAAAGCTTTCTCTCTCTGTCAGCTCTGGAGGAAGTTCTTTCTCATCAATCCTCCCCTGGACTAGAGTTTCTCTGTGCAGGAAGCCTGGGTCGAAAGGATGTACTCTGCTCTTGGTGCTGCATTCTTGGTGGCGCTGCTTTCTTGGTGGCATGAGGTCCTCAACTCTCTGCTTGCTTCCCTGTCCTTTTTATCTCTTGAGAGATAAAAGGTGGTGCAGGCCACACCCCAGGAAAACTCCCTTTACACTGGATCAGGAATGTGAACTGGGTAAGGGTGTTACAATCCCACCCTATTCCTCTTTAACATAAAATTACAATCACAAAATGGAGGACAACCACACAATTCTGGAAATCATGGCCCAGCCAAATTGATACACACATTTTTTTGTGGGACATAATTCAATCCATGACACATTTGCAGCTGTCCTTCAATAATTTCCATGGTTCTAATCTGGTAAAACTCATTGCCACGTACCACTTAATCCAAAGAAAAGAAGATCTGAGGCAGGCGACTTAAGCTAACTTCTATCTAGATTTAAATAAAAATAGCAAAAATTATCTGAAGAACTACATGGGGCTAGCTGATCTCACAAGAGTAAAAATAAAAGAGTAGAGAATATTAAAAAAAGAAAAATCTAGCAACCAGTTCCCAGCAAGTAAAACAGTGTGCATTTGCTTGGGCTATCTCTTCTTTGTGCACATTATCTCAAAGAAACTTGAAAATATTCATCCTGTTTATTTTACCTTATCCCTTCGCCTTCCATTTCACTCTGCTTAGTCAATGTGGTGTTGCATTTCATCTGCAAAATAGGAGTTCCTCTTTAATCCTGACTAGAGGAAGACTCTCAGGATGGATTGACACAGTGCCTTTAACAATGGGCTCAAGCATAACAACAACTGTGAGGATGGCACAGGACTGGGCAATATTTCGTTCTGTTGTGCATAGGGTTGCTATGAGTCGGAACCAACTTGATGGCACCTGACAACAACAACAACAACAACAAAAGAAAGATGAGTCAATGGAAACAGGCAGATGAAGATGGAGCTTGTGTACAGATATTCTCATGGCCTTGTTGTCCAAAGGCTCAGTATCTTTTCATTTGGCTTAACCAATGCCTAATGATACTGCATGGCAGAAGACAGGCCTCTGAAATTCTAAAGATGATATAATTTCTCATAAGGGTTTATCAGTGCATTTGAAGGCAAATCTATCTCAACGACATATTTTGCTTGGTCCTCACAGCATTAAAAAAGAATTTGCTAACATTTACAAATCATGAGTTGTGGATGTAAAATTTGCATAACAATCTAGACTTGCCTTGTATTGAAGATAGGAAGGTCTGGCAATGCTGGACTCTCATTCCTACACTTACAGCTGACAGCTAAATCTGAGCCGTGATCCCTTTTTAAATAGTACTGTCTCTAATTTGTCGCAGCCACAGCCAAACCACTGAACGAATATACATTACTTGTCTGTCCCCTACAGGAATTTAAGTTTGCAAACCAAAGTCTAGACAATGCATGTTGTACAGTATGGATTTAGTAGCTCAATGATGTTTTATCCACAGAGAGACTATACATACAGATAGGGCTTATGATTCCCCCATTAAAACTTTTTTTTTTCTTTTTTCCTTTTATATTCATTACCGTTTTTTGGTGGGAAACTGAAGGAGTGGTGGTGAGCAGGTAGATAGAGGAAAGGCATCTAGTAGCCCTGTTTATTGTCTGAATACTGTCTACAGTTGTTATTTTTTCAGCTTGCTCCAATATTATCAGAAACAAAATAAACAAAATGAAATGATAAATGAAAAGTGAGTAAATCTAGAGAATAGAGATTTAAAAGTGTAAAAATTCATAAAAAGATTAGGTCTGCAAAGAAATAAATTATTTTAAAAATGAAAATGTTAATATACATGTCAAAAATAGATATTTAGTAATTGATATAAATGATACAAAATACAAAAGCAGAAATAAAGATAATAGGACATTAACAATAATGCAATACTAAAATAATAAAAAAAAATCATGAAGTTAAACATTATGAAATTCCCATTCTGAGAGTGGAAAATGATCAAATATCAGCAATTTCGTATATTTCAACCTAACACATGTTCCAATATAATACAATATTGTTCAATAATTTCCATTCGGTTGGATCACCTTTCTTGGGAATAGGCATAAATATGGATCTCTTCCAGTCATTTGGCCAGGAAACTGTCTTTCATATTTCTTGGCATAGATGAGTGAGCACCTCCAGCGCTGTATTTGTTTGTTGAAACATCTCAATTGATATTCCATCAATTCCTGGAGCCTTGTTTTTCGCCAATGCCTTCAGAGCTGCTTGGACTTCTTCCTTCAGAACCATCGGTTCCTGATCATATGCCACCTCTTGGAATGGTTGAATATCAACTACTTCTTTTTGGTATAATGACTCTGTGTATTCCTTCCATCTTCTTTTGATGCTTCCTGCGTGGTTTAATATTTTCCCCATGGAATCTTTCACTATTCCAACTCGAGGCTTGAATTTTTTCTTCAGTTCTTTCAGCTTGAGAAACACCAAGCGTGTTCTTCCCTTTTGGTTTTGCATCTCCAGCTCTTTGCACATGTCATTGTAATACTTTACTTTGTCTTCTCTAGATCCCCTTTGAAATCTTCTGATCCAACCGAATGTGGAAATTATAGAACAATATCATTAATATCACACTCAAGCAAAACTTTGCTGAAGATCATTCAAAAATGGCTGCAGCAGTATATAGACAGGGAACTGCCAGAAATTCAGGCTGGTTTCAGAAGAGGACATGGAACCAGGAATATCATTGCTGATGTCAGATGGATCCTGGCTGAAAGCAGGGAATACCAGAAGGATGTTTACCTGTGTTTTATTGCCTATGCAAAGGCATTCGACTGTGTGGATCATAACAAACTATGGATAACACTGCGAAGAATGGGAATTCCAGAGCACTTAATTGTGCTCATGAGGAACCTTTACACAGATCAAGAGGCAGTTGTTCAGACAGAATAAGTGGATACTGATTTGTTTAAAGTCAGGAAAGGTGTGTGTCAGGGTTGTATTCTTTCACCATACAAATAACAGGAGAAGCTGTACTATATGAAGAAGAACAGGGCATCAGGATTGGAGGAAGACTCATTAACAACCTGCGTTATGCGGATGACACAACCTTGCTTGCTGAAAGTGCAGAGGACTTGAAGTACTTACTAATGAAGATCAAAGACCACAGCCTTCAGTATGGACTGCACCTCAACATAAAGAAAACAAAAACCTCACAACTGGACCAATGAGCAACATCATGATAAACAGAGAAAAGATTGAAGTTGTCAAGAATTTCATTTTGCTTGGATCCACAATCAACAGCCGTGGAAGCAGCAGTCAAGAAATCAAAAGATGCATTGCATTGGGCAAATCTGCTGCAAAGGACCTTTCAAAGTGTTGAAGAGCAAAGATGTCACCCTGAAGACTAAGGTGTGCCTGACCCAAGTTATGGTATTTTCAATCACATCATATATGCATGTGTGAAAGCTGGACAATGAATAAGGACGACCGAAGAAGAGCTGATGCCTTTGAATTGTGGTGTTGATGAAGAATATTGAATATACCATGGACTGCCAAAAGAACGAACAAATCTGTCTTGGAAGAAGTGCGGCACGAATGCTTCTTAGAGGCAAGGATGACGAGACTGCATCTTACATACTTTGGACATGTTGTCAGGAGGAATGAGTCCCTGGAGAAGGACATCATGCTTGGTAGAGTACAGGGTCAGCAGAAAAGAGGAAGACCTTCAACGAGGTGGATTGACACAGTGGCTGCAACAATGAGCTCAAGCATAACAAAGATTGTAAGGATGGCGCAGGACTGGGTAGTGTTTCGTTCTGTTGTGCATAGGGTCACTATGAGTCGGAACTGACTCGACAGCACCTAACAACAACAACACATGTTACTATAACTTGTCTAATGCTCTTCAACATCTAAAAAAAAATCCAGGTTTGGTGTCTTGCCAGAAAGAACATAATCTTATTAGTAGCTGCTAAGGAATATTTTTAGGATCAGGTAGATATTGGAAGATACTTGTTTACTTTTCGCATTAGGTCGCCTTTACCTCACATGGAGAAAATCTTGGGTGGGCACCTTTTCCCTTGATCTGTTACTCCCTTCTAATAACTTCACTTTAGATTTCATGGCCTAAGCTTAATAAAATGACCACATCTATCTGCAAGGGAGGCTGGGCAGTATGGTCTTAGCTGGGCAGATTGCTATTCCCAATAATGTGTTGTTGTTATTATGTGCTGTAGACTGGATTCCAACTCACAGCGACTCTGTAGGCCAGAGTAGAACTGCCCCATAGGGTTTCCTAGGCTGTAATCTTTATAGAAGCAGACTGACACATCTTTCTCCTGTGGAGCAGCTGATAGGTTCAAAGCGCCAACCTTTCAGTTAGCAGGGGTGCGCTTAACCACAGCAACACCAAGTCTCCTTTCCCAATAACGTAGACAATTGACTGAGAAGGAAAAAAGGAAATGGCTATGAGATAGACAGGTAGCAGTCACTGATACAGGGATTGTTTTCCTTGCCAGAAATTCCTCTACATTCCCTCTCCCTCTACTAAAACCAGTCTAAGTTTTGATACCTAAGTGCTTTCTCATCCCTGGAGTTCCTTCAGGCACAGAACTTCTCAGTCCCTTGAGGCCAGGAGCTGGAGTTACAAAGTTCCAGGAAGCGTCTCATACTGATGGCTGGGTTTATTATCCGGGTGCCATAATAGACATGTTGATTTCTGGAGGGTTTTGGTTGATAAAGACCTATCTAGTCAATGCAGATTTTAATGTGGATGGTGCTGAACTAGATAACCTTTAGCTTCATATTTAATTTAGTAAACTCAGAACAAGAAACACAATTTTTCAAAACTGAGATGAAACTCGTGGAGAAAAAAATGAGTTATTTTCAGGGTGTCAGATGGATGATTTGATGAATGTCACTTTATAGATATGATGTTAAAGTTAACAATGACAATAAAAATGCATTTTAAAATGTTACTCCTAAGAATGTCCATTTGGGAGCATTCTAAAAAATGTTTTTTTTTTTTTTTTTTTTTTGCCTTTGTTCACAGTACTGAGTGAACAAATGCCTGCAGACGGGCTATGAAGCTCCATGTTGTCTTTAGATACAAGCACCACGGTAGTGTGGCCAGAAAGTGTTTTTCTTTTGAGGCATCCTCGTACCAGGACTCTTTTATTATTTCTCGTGATTTCAGGCTACATTTTATAGTAAATTATTACCTTTGAAAATGCCACCAGCTGAGCTGACGATCTGGGCTCAGGCTTGGCTCTTCTCTTTCCCCTTATTAATACAAATAATTTTTTGTGGGAACCCTGGTGGCGTAGCTTTGCTTTCTTTTCTTGAGGTTGTGGCATAGTGGGAAGAACATGGGTTTTGGAACATTTAGTATAACTCCTGGCTTTCCCACTTCCTAGATATATTACCTTGGTGATCCACTGAACTTCTTTAAGCTGGTCATCTTCAATGACAACTTTGGAAAACCAAAGAGAATGGTAGGTGAAGGAGGAGGAGAAAGAAATAATGAATATGAAGCTTCTCTAGAGCCTGGAGATACCTGGGGCTGGTCTGAGAGTGGAGGTCTGGGGGTCCTTAAATATTTCTAGTGAAGAAATGGTTGGTGAGTTTTGCTTTTCTTGAACCTCCTTAACAAGTAGGGTGCTGGGATGCGATTTTGTAGCAGAGTCTCTGTCTCCAGGAAAGATTTTACTGAATTTTCAAAGTACAGACTCCCTTATCTCAGGGAAGCATTGGAAGCAGCTGACTTACCAGTTACCAGGGCATACTCAGTTTTTAGACTGAACTAGTAGGATGGCATGTATGTGTTGCGTTAAGTTTGATTATTTTTGACAAATAGCTTATTTGCTTTATTACTCATTTCCCCATGGTGACTAAAGATACATTGTATGAATGTCTGGCAAAGCCATCAGAAGCTTTGAAAAGCTCAATCCTCCTCCCGCCCCTCCTCTTGTGCTATTTCTTACATTTGTCCATTATTCTTATTTTCCTGGTTCATTAGGGACACTATCAACTGAAATTAAACAGCTGCACTTATAGAATTAACCCCAGAGGCCCGCATTAACAGCTAAAGCTGGACTGTTTGTATTTCACAGGAGTGTTGAAAAACTCAGTGTAGGCACATACACAAACACACTGGGGATGGAAGAAAAGAACAAAACAAACCAGACAAAGCCCCCTACACTGAGTATAAAATGCATTAAACTAAAGTTATTCTTCAGTTAAGGTGTGACTTTGGTCATCGTGATTCCTCCTTCTTAAAGTGATAGAAGAAAATAAACATCATACTTAGAAGAATTTAGGCTTAAAAAATAAACTGGAGGCAGACTTATGTTTCATATGGAACACTGGGCACATGTTTTAACCTCTCATGCTTTCTAAACCCAATAAAAACAGATTTAATAAAAGTACATAAACCTGTAAAGCAAAAATAATTATAGAGGCAACAACAGATAAGAGATGTCAACAAAAGTTTGAGGTTGGAAGGACAAGTGGTATTTGAAGATTAGAGCTAAATAACTGCAAAATAGGAAGCAAAAAACAATTAGTGCACCAGAATCTGAGGGAAATTCAGGAGCTGAAGGCAGCGGGTGCCTCTGAATTGAGGGAAAAATGGAATCAAAATGAAGAAAATTGTTAAACTTCTGTATAAGAGACCAATTTTTAAAGCCTTTATCTCCAACTCCACACAGTGACAAAATGACTCTCTGCCATCCTAGCAGGAGCCTGGAGATTTATTCTATGAAAAACTTAAACTGCCTTTAGGCGTGGAGACACCAGCCACAGCTGAGGGTGGGAGTTCCACAGAGAAAACAGGGAAAATAATGAAAATCTAAAAAATACTGACCCCATAGCACCTTTCCTCATCTGTTTCCAAGAATGCTTGCTGCCTGGCTTTTAACACCTAGGCAGTAAGTTGGAGGCTTACTCTTTAAAGGAAATGTCCCATGAAAGATTAAAAAACAAGCAAACAAAACAAGAAAATCCTGGGAATATTTACGGTTTGCGGTAGCTCGCCTAAATGATAAAAATTAGGTCCCTTATTTATCATTGTACAGGGAAGTTCCCAAATTCACAAGCCACACACATTTTTCACTCAGCTTTGTTCTTAAATAAGAAAAAATTACCAAAGAAAGTAGATAGCTTGAAAGGTAAAGAGCAAATGAAAATTTAATACTAGTACATAAAAACAACAACAACAAAAAAACTTAGAAGAAACAGGAACCGTGCAGGGTAGGAGAAAATGTCTCCTGCTTCCTCTTGCTCAGATCCTGAGCAAGGACTTGTGGCTCTTAGTGGTTGGTACACCCCTGCTTGGATATTGAGGCTTGTGAGATACTTTGCCACTTGATTTGATTTGAAATGTTGCCCAAGGAGTTTTGGCTTTGCTGTCTGGTTGCTTTGTCTTTTTTTTAAAGACTCAAAGACTCTGCCAGTATTACCATCCTCTTTCTAGGATCTTTAGGACAAATGAAACAAGGAAAATAAAAAATATAATTATTATCTCAGAGGAAAAAAAGAGAATGCATTGCATTCAAAATAAAAGATGCTAAAGTAGAAGAGTAGTCAGAGAAGAGCTCTGAACTTTAAACAAGCCAGATAGCTTTAAAAAAAAAAAAAAAAGGATATCAGTAGAAGGGTTCAAAGATAAAGATGAAAGAAATCTTCCAGAAAGTAGGAAAAATGACAAGGAGCAATGTAAGGTATTTAGAAGCTTATTTCAGAAGGTACAACATCTGGCCAATAAGAGTTCAAAAAGAGAAAACAGAGAGGGATAAAGTATCAAAAACTAATATTTAAAAAAAAAAAAAATCTACAAGTGAATGACAGGCATTTCCAGACTGAAAGTATCCACTGAGTCCTCAAGACAATAGACGTGCCTCTCAAGGCTCATTATTGTAAACTTCTAGAAATATTAAAACAAATAATATTAAGGTATATTATTTGAAAATATTGAGGTATTTATTGAGATAAACAAGAAAGAGCTAAGTGGTTGGAAGTGGTTACACTGGCAAGTAGTTACTGAGATAGGCAGAAGTGGCTCAGTGGAATGCTGTTTTTGTTCATAAACCCTGGATTTGACTTTTTGTGTTGACCATGTATTAATAACATAAAAATAGATATTAGATTGTAAAAAAGTATGAGTTTTTTTTTCCAAATGAAGCACATTTATGCACTCAACTAATCTCTTTGATTTCAACTCCTGTTGTTATCTATATGTGCAGATACATACTTAAAAATCTTAATTTCAAAAGGACTTTAGAGATAATTTCATCCCACTTTCTCATTCTATAAGTGAGAACTAACGCCCAGAGAGGTGTGCCAGATGTCTTCATCTAGCCTTTTGGGAATCTATCTGGTAGACCCAAGATGCTCCAGTGTATTGTCAGCTGTTGCCTTTGGGGTTTCTATCTTCATACAGCCAATGATTTGGTGCTGATGGTAGAATTGTAGACTTTGAGGCTTTTGACCAAGAAACTCTGCTGCTGTGGTACTGAACAACCTGGATTCCCTATTTCATCTTTCGAGTCAAAGACAACCCTGGCCAAAAATTAGTCTGGATGTCAAATAGTTATACCACATGCTCAGCCTTTATTTCTTCTCTTTTTTGGAGTAGCTTTAATTTTAAGGTTTAGTCTTTAGACATTGTGTAGATTGTATTCCCATTCTGCATCTTCCTATGGGGCTTCTCCCTGTGAGAAGAAATCACTTCCTCCTCCGTGAACATACTTGGCCTGTATCAGTTCTAAGCAGAAACTTTAAGGACCAGTTTATGGCCCACCATCTTTTTCATTCCTGCTTCCATGAAATTAGGAAAGTGTCATGGGTTGTACCTTCAGTCTGGGTTCCAGAGCAAAGACAACATGGAGTAGAGGTGTAGTGACATATGATAGCATGTAGTGTTAAGAAAATACATCTCTGCTGTTTTAAGACACTGATATTTGTTGTTGTGGTTGTAGCTGTAGCCACAGTGTAACACAGACTAAACCGAGGCATGCTTTCACTCAAATAAATGCTAGCTGTCACATCTAATTTTTATTGGACATCAACATGAGCCACAGTAAGGATTTTGACTTTTATCAAAAGAAAAATGAGGAAGCTATTGAAGGAGGTTAAACTGAGGCAAGACATAATCAAATTTTTCATCCTGACTGCAGTGTGGAAATAGGGTTGGGGGTGGTAAGGCAAAATGCATGTGGGAATATGTTTTAGGACTCCACCGAAGAAAAATATGGGTAAGAAATGATGGTGGCATGGATTGGTAGGTATAGAGAAGTGAGTTATGTCAAGAGATATTTTGGTGAGGGGGATTAAGAAAGAAGGAGGTGGTTGGCTTTACTGGACTGATAGTGGTGACAATAATAGAAATAAGGAAATCTGTAAAAAGGAAGATTTGGGATCACTGGGAATACAGGAATATCATGAATTATAGAGGTGGATGTGAGATGTCCAAGTAAGGTACTTGAATACCTTGCTTTACCTTCTTTGATAATTTTCTGCTCAGAAGCAATGCTCTCTACAAAGGAACTTGATATCTTCTGAGGTTCTCTGTCAGCCTGTTGTCCCATTCACAGCTATTTAGTTTTTTTTTTTTAATTTTAGTTCCTTTGTTGAGTAAGAACAATGAATGAGCCCAGTGGCTTTTTTTCCACTTAGAAAATTAGTATGTGGTTCAACTGATGTTCATTTTTGTATCTCTGAAAAGCAAGTGGCAAATAGTCTCCCTTTAACAAAAGTATTTATTTTCTTACTCTTATTGAGAATATGCACAGCAAAACATACACCAATTCAACAGTTTCTACCTGTACCGTTTAGTGACAATGATTACATTCTTCAAGTTGTGCAACCATTCTCACCCTCCTTTCCTGAGTTGTTCTTCCCCATTAACATAAATTCAGTGTCTCCTAGGTTCCTATCTAATCTTTTGAGTTGCTGTTATCAATTTGATCCCATATAGATAGTTCTTAAAAGAGCATAATGCTCAAGGCAAACATTCTTTACTAGTTAAGCTAAACTACTGTTTGGTTTTAAGAAGACTTCAAGGGATATTTTTGGTTTAAAGGTTAAAGATTATCTCAGGGTAAAAGTTTCAGGGGTCCATCCAACCTTCATGGCTCCAGAGAGTCTGGAGTCCATGAGAATTTGAAATTCTATTCTGCGTTTTCCCTTTTGATCAGGATTCTTCTATAGAATCTTTGATCAAAATCTTCAGTAATGGGAACTGGGCACCACCTGCTTCTTCTGGTCTCATGGCAAAGGAGGCAGTTGTTCATGGATGCATACCCTTCTTTTATTCCTGACTTTTCTTTCTCTGTTACTGCAGGCAAATAGAGACCAATTATTGTGCCTTGGATAGCCTCTTGCAAGCTTTTTAAGGCACTATCCAAGGAACTTTCAGCACATTAACTATATTATTCCATTTCCTCCTGGCCTCTAATGTTTCTGAGGAAAAATCTGCCATTAATCTTATTGGTGATCCTTTGTATGTGACTGTTCGCTTCTCTCTCATTGCTTTCAGGATTCTCTATCTTTAATTTTTGAGATCTAACTATGATGTATCTTGGAGTAGATCTCTTTGGGCTTATCCTGCATGGGGTTCTTTGAGTTTCTTGGATTGATAGATTCACGTCCTTTGTTAGGTTGGGGAGATTTTTTGTCATTATTGCTTCATATACTCCTTGGAAACTCTACGGGGCAGTTCTACTCTATCCTATAGGGTCACTATGAGTTGGAATCGACTGAACGACAGTGGGGTGGGAGATATTCTTTCTGTCCTTTTCTTTCTCTGATCCCCTACTGGAATTTCCATGATGTGTATATTAGGTCTCTTGTTGTCCCCTAATTACATTAAACTGTGCTCAGCCTTCTTTTTTTTTTTTTTTTTAATTTTTATTAAGCTTCAAGTGAACATTTACCATTCCAATCAGTCTGTCACATGTAGGTTTACATACATCTTACTCCCTTCTCCCACTTGCTCTCCCCCTATTGAGTCAGCCCTTACAGTCTCTCGTTTCGTGCCAATTTTACCTTCTTCCTTCTCTCTCTATCTTCCCATCCCCCCTCCAGTCAAGAGTTGCCAACACACTCTCCCGTGTCCACCTGATTTCATTAGCTCACTCTTCATCAGTATCTCTCTCCCCCCCACTGACCAGTCCTTTTCATGCCTGATGATTTGTCTTCGGGGATGGTTCCTGTCCTGTGCCATCAGAAGTTCTGGGGAGCATTGTCTCTGGGATTCCTCTAGTCGCAATCATACCATTAGGTGTGGTCTTTTAATGAGAATTTGGGGTCTGCATCCCATTGGCCTCCCGCTCCCTCAGGAGTTGTCTGTTGTGTTCCCTGACAGGGCAGACATCGATTGTGGCCGGGCACCAACTTGTTCTTCTGGTCTCAGGATATTGTAGGTCTCTGGTTCAAGTGGCCCTTTCTGTCTCTTGGGTTCTTAGTTGTCGTGTGACCTTGGTGTTCTTCCTTTGTCTTTGCTCCCGGAGGGTTGAGACCAATTAATGTATTTTAGATGGCTGCTTGTTGGCATTTAGGACCCCAGGTGCCACAATTCAAAGTGGGATGCAGAGTGTTTTCATAATAGAATTGTTTTGCCCATTGATTTAGAAGTCCTCTCAAACCAAGTTCCCCAGACCCCAGCCCCTGCTTCGCTATCCTTTGAAGCTTTCATTTTATCTCGGAAACCTCTTTACTTTTAATCCTGTCCAATTAGGCTGACCTTCCTTGTTTTGAGTGTTGTCTTTCCCTTCACCCAAAGCAGTTCCCATCTACAGATTGATCAATAAAAAGCCCTCTCCCTCCCTCCCTCCCTCCCTCCCCCCTTTGTAACCACAAAAGTATGTGTTCTTTTCCGTTTTTTCTATTTCTCAAGATCTTATAATAGTGGTCTTATACAATATTTGTCCTTTTGCAACTGACTCATTTCGCTCAGCATAATGCCTTCCAGATTCCTCCATGTTATGAAATGTTTCAGAGATTCGTCACTGTTCTTTATCGATGCGTAGTATTCCATTGTGTGAATATACCACAATTTATTTACCCATTCGTCCGTTGATGGACATCTTGGTTGCTTCCAGCTTTTTGCTATTGTAAACAGAGCTGCAATAAACATGGGTGTGCATATATCTGTTTGTGTGAAGGGTCTTGTATTTTTAGGGTATATTCCGAGGAGTGGGATTTCTGGGTTGTATGGTAGTTCTATTTCTAACTGTTTAAGATAACGCCAGATGGATTTCCAAAGTGGTTGTACCATTTTACAATCCCACCAGCAGTGTATGAGAGTTCCAGTCTCTCCGCAGCCTCTCCAACATTTATTATTTTGTGATTTTTGAATTAATGCCAGTCTAGTTGGTGTCAGATGGAATCTCATCGTAGTTTTAATTTGCATTTCTCTAATGACTAATGATCGAGAGCATTTTCTCATGTATCTGTTGGCTGCCTGAATATCTTCCTTAGTGAAATGTGTGTTCATATCCTTTGCCCACTTCTTGATTGGGTTGTTTGTCTTTTTGTGGTTGAGTTTTGCCAGAATCATGTAGATTTTAGAGATCAGGCGCTGGTCTGAGATGTCATAGCTGAATATTCTTTCCCAGTCTGTAGGTGGTCTTTTTACTCTTTTGGTGAAGTCTTTAGATGAGCATAGGTGTTTGATTTTTAGGAGCTCCCAGTTATCGGGTTTCTCTTCATCATTTTTGGTAATGTTTTGTATTCTGTTTATGCCCTGTATTAGGGCTCCTAGGGTAGATCCTATTTTTTCTTCCAAGATTTTTATCGTTTTAGTCTTTATGTTTAGGTCTTTGATCCACTTGGAGTTAGTTTTTGTGCATGGTGTGAGGTATGGGTCCTGTTTCATTCTTTTGCAAATGGATATCCAGGTATGCCAGCACCATTTGTTAAAAAGACTATTATTTCCCCAATTGACTGACACTGGTCCTTTGTCAAATATCAGCTGCTCATACGTGGATGGATTTATATCTGGATTCTCAATTCTGTTCCATTGGTCTATGTGCCTGTTGTTGTACCAGTACCAGGCTGTTTTGACTACTGTAGCTATATAATAGGTTCTGAAATCAGGTAGGGTGAGGCCTCCCACTTTCTTCTTCTTTTTCAGTAATGTTTTGCTTATCCGGGGGTTCTTTCCTTTCCATATGAAATTAGTGATTTGTTTCTCTATTCCCTTAAAGTATGACATTGGTATTTGGATTGGAAGTGCGTTGTATGTATAAATGGCTTTTGGTAGAATAGACATTTTTACTATGTTGAGTCTTCCTATCCATGAGCAGGGTATGTTTTTCCATTTAAGCATGTCCTTTTGAATTTCTTGTAGCAGAGTTTTATAGTTTTCTTTGTATAGGTCTTTTACATCCTTGGTAAGATTTATTCCTAAGTATTTTATCTTCTTGGGGGCTACTGTGAATGGTATTGATTTGGTTATTTCCTCTTCGGTGTTCTTTTTGTTGATGTAGAGGAATCCAAGTGATTTTTGTATGTTTATTTTATATCCTGAGACTCTTCCAAACTCTTCTATTAGTTTCAGTAGTTTTCTGGAGGATTTCTTAGGGTTTTCCATGTATACGATCATGTCATCTGCAAATAGTGATAGCTTTACTTCCTCCTTACCAATCTGGATACCCTTTATTTCTTTGTCTAGCCTAATTGCCCTGGCTAGGACTTCAAGTACGATGTTGAATAAGAGTGGTGATAAAGGGCATCCTTGTCTGGTTCCCGTTCTCAAGGGAAATGCTTTCAGGTTCTCTCCATTTAGAGTGATATTGGCCGTTGGCTTTGCATATATGCCCTTTATTATGTTGAGGAATTTTCCTTCAATTCCTATTTTGATGAGAGTTTTTATCATAAATGGGTGTTGGACTTTGTCAAATGCCTTTTCTGCATCAATTGATAAGATCATGTGGTTTTTGTCTTTTGTTTTATTTATGTGATGGATTACATTAATGGTTTTTCTGATATTAAACCAGTCTTGCATACCTGGTATAAATCCCACTTGATCAGGGTGAATTATTTTTTTGATGTGTTGTTGGATTCTATTGGCTAGAATTTTATTAAGGATTTTTGCATCTATGTTCATGAGGGATATAGGTCTAAAATTTTCTTTTTTTTGTAATGTCTTTACCTGGTTTTGGTATCAGGGAGATGGTAGCTTCATAGAATGAGTTGGGTAGTATTCCGTCTTTTTCTATACTTTGAAATACCTTCAATAGTAATGGTGTTAAGTCTTCTCTGAAGGTTTGGTAGAACTCTGCAGTGAAGCCATCTGGGCCAGGACTTTTTTTTGTTGGGAGTTTTTTGATTACCGTTTCAATCTCTTTTTTTGTTATGGGTCTATTTAGTTGTTCTACTTCTGAATGTGTTAGTTTAGGTAAGTAGTATTGTTCCAAGAATTTATCCATTTCTTCTAGGTTTTCAAATTTGTTAGAGTACAGTTTTATGTAGTAATCTGATATGATTCTTTTGATTTCATTTGGTTCAGTTGTGATGTGGTCCTTCTCGTTTCTTATTCGGGTTATTTGTTTCCTTTCCTGTTTTTCTTTAGTCAGTCTAGCCAATGGTTTATCAATTTTGTTAATTTTTTCAAAGAACCAGCTTTTGGCTTTGTTAATTCTTTCAATTGTTTTTCTGTTCTCTAATTCATTTAGTTCAGCTCTAATTTTTATTATTTGTTTTCTTCGGGTGCCTGATGGATTCTTTTGTTGCTCACTTTCTATTTGCTCAAGTTGTCGGGACAGTTCTCTGATTTTGGCTCTTTCTTCTTTTTGTATGTGTGCATTTATCGATATAAATTGGCCTCTGAGCACTGCTTTTGCTGTGTCCCAGAGGTTTTGATAGGAAGTATTTTCATTCTCGTTGCTTTCTAAGAATTTCCTTATTCCCTCCTTGATGTCTTCTATAACCCAGTCTTTTTTCAGGAGGGTATTGTTCATTTTCCAAGTATTTGATTTCTTTTCCCTAGTTTTTCTGTTATTGATTTCTAGCTTCATTGCCTTGTGGTCTGAGAAGATGCTTTGTAATATTTCGATGTTTTGGATTCTGGAAAGATTTGTTTTATGCCCTAATATGTGGTCTATTCTAGAGAATGTTCCATGTGCGCTGGAAAAAAAAGTATATTTTGCAGCAGTTGGGTGGAGAGTTCTGTATAAGTCAATGAGGTCAAGTTGGTTGATTGTTGTAAGTAGGTCTTCCGTGTCTCTATTGAGCTTCTTACTGGATGTCCTGTCCTTCTCCGAAAGTGGTGTGTTGAAGTCTCCTACTATATATGTGGAGGTGTCTATCTCACTTTTCAATTCTGTTAAAATTTGATTTATGTATCTTGCAGCCCTGTCATTAGGTGCGTAAATATTTAATATGGTTATGTCTTCCTGATCAATTGTCCCTTTTATCATTATGTAGTGTCCTTCTTTATCCTTTGTGGCGGATTTAAGTCTAAAGTCTATTTTGTCAGAAATTAATATTGCTACTCCTCTTCTTTTTTGCTTATTGTTTGCTTGATATATTTTTTTCCATCCTTTGAGTTTTAGTTTGTTTGTGTCTCTAAGTCTAAGGTGTGTCTCTTGTAGGCAGCATATAGATGGATCGTGTTTTTTTATCCAGTCCGTGACTGTCTCTTTATTGGTGCATTTAGTCCATTTACATTCAGCGTAATTATAGATAAGTAAGTTTTTAGTGCTGTCATTTTGATGCCTTTTCATGTGTGTTGTTGGCCATTTCATTTTTCCCCATGCTTTTTTGTGCTGAGACGTTTTTCTTAGTAGCTTGTGAGATCCTCATTTTCATAATGTTTAACTTTGTGTTTATTGAGTCGTTACGTTTTTCTTGGCTTTTTTCTTGAGTTATGGAATTGATATTCCTTTTTGTGGTTACCTTTTTATTTACCCCTATTTTTCTAAGTAAAAACCTAACTTGTATCCTTCTATTTCGCCTTGTATCACTCTCCATCTGGCAGTTCAATGCCTCCTATATTTAGTCCCTCTTTTTGATTATTTTGATCGTTTATCTATTGATTTCCATGTTTTCCTGTTGTGTGTATGATTTTGTTTATTTATTTATTTTTTAGAATTAGTCTTAATTTGTTTGTTTTTGTGCTTTCCCTGTTTGAGTTGCGTTGATATCAGGACGTTCTGTTTTGTGACATTGTATTGTGCTGGTACCTGATATTATTGGTCATCAGGCCAAACAATCTCCTTTAGCATTTCTTGCAGTCTTGGTTTAGTTTTTGCAAATTCTCTAAACTTGTGTTTATCTGTAAATATCTTAATTTCTCCTTCATATTTCAGAGAGAGTTTTGCTGGATATATGATCCTTGGTTGGCAGTTTTTCTCGTTTAGTGCTCTGTATATGTCATCCCATTCCCTTCTTGCCTGCATGGTTTCTGCTGAGTAGTCTGAACTTATTCTTATTGATTCTCCCTTGAAGGAAACCTTTCTTTTCTCCCTGGCTGCTTTTAAAATTTTCTGTTTGTCTTTGGTTTTGGCAAGTTTGATGATGATATGTCTTGGTGTTTTTCTTTTTGGATCAATCTTAAATGGGGTTCGATGAGCATCTTGGATAGATATCCTTTCTTCTTTCATGATGTCAGGGAAGTTTTGTGTCAGGAGTTCTTCAACTATTTTCTCTGTGTTTTCTGTCCCCCCTCCCTGTTCTGGGACTCCAATTACTCGTAAGTTATCCTTCTTGATAGAGTCCCACATGATTCTTAGGGTTTCTTCATTTTTTTTAATTCTTTTATCTGATTTTGTTTCAGCTATGTTGGTGTTGTTTCCCTGGTCCTCCAGAAGTCCCAGTCTACATTCTAATTGCTCGAGTCTGCTCCTCTGACTTTCTATTGCGTTGTCAAATTCTGTAATTTTATTGTTAATCTTTTGGATTTCTACATGCTGTCTCTCTATGGATTCTTGCAACTTGTTAATTTTTCCACTATGTTCTTGAATAATCTTTTTGAGTTCTTCAACAGTTTTATCAGTGTGTTCCTTGGCTTTTTCTGCATTTATCCTAATTTCATTTGTGATATCTTTAAGCATTCTGTAAATTAGTTTTTTATATTCTGTACCTGATAACTCCAGGATTGTATCTTCATTTGGGAAAGATTTTGATTCTTTTGTTTGGGGGGTTGGAGAAGCTGTCATGGTCTGTTTCTTTATGTGGTTTGATATGGACTGCTGTCTCCGAGCCATCACTGGGAAACTAGATTTTCCAAGTAGTCAGCTAAAAGAAAATGCAGTCAGATCCCTATCTGAATTCTCTCTCTGGCTCCGGGTATTCGGATGTTAATGGGGTCGCCTGGGGAGGGTGGGGGAGGGATCTGAGAGCTAGGAGTGTAGCACCACAGAATATAGAGCTGAACACCACGTTCACGCTCCGCCCCCGTTCGCCAAAATCCGGGCTGGACGGGTCCCTGGCTAGGACACTGCTTTCCTTGCTCGGAAACCAGTCCCTTCCTCCTGGGGACTTCCTCCGGTGCGCGGCACCGCTCGTGGGCACTGGGTGGGCGTTTCCCGCACGAACGGGTGGGCCCGCCCCCAGGGTCTATTCAGGCGATTATAATTAGATCCCGCGGTCACGCCCCGCCTGTGCGCGCGCCCAAATCCCAGCGGGATGACTTCCGGGTTGAGACGCTGCTTTCCCTGTTCGGGAACCAGTCACTTCCTCCCCGGGACTTCTCCTTCCGGAGCGCCACACCTCTCGCGCGAACTGGGTTGGTGTCACCTGCACGGCCAGGTGGGCCCGCCCCCTGGGTCAATTCAGGGCAATAAAAATGGACTCCGTGCTCACGCCCCGCTCGTGCGCGCGCCCAAGCCCCGGCAGGACGGCACCCCGTCTGGGACGCTACTTTCTGCGCTTCGGGACCAATCAGTTCCTCCGCACGGCCAGGTGGGCCCGCCCCCTGGGTCAATTCAGGGCAATAAAAATGGACTCCGCGCTCACGCCCCGCTCGTGCGCACGCCCAAGCCCCAGCAGGGCGGCACCCCGTCTGGGACGCTACTTTCTGCACTTCGGGACCAATCAGTTCCTCCGCACGGCCAGGTGGGTCCGCCCCCTGGGTCAATTCAGGGCAATAAAAATGGACTCCGCGCTCACGCCCCGCTCGTGCGCTCGCCCAAGCCCCGGCAAGACGGCACCCTGTCTGGGACGCTACTTTCTGCGCTTTGGGACCAATTAGTTCCTCCCGGGGACTTCTCCTTCCGGGGACTTCTCCTTCCGGTGTGCCACACCTCTCGCGCAAACTGGGAGGGCGTCACTCGCACGACCAGGTGGTCCCGCCCCCTGGGTCAATTCAGGGTAATAAAAATGGACCCCGCGCTCATGCCCCGCCCGCGCGCGCGCGCGTGCCCAGATCGCAGCAGAATGGCTCCCCGTCTGGGATGCTGCTTTCCCTGTTTTGAGACCAGACACCTCCGGGGATTTCTCCCTCTGGTGTGCCGTGCCACACGCGCGGACTGGGTGCGCGTCCTCCCGCACGAACGCGTGGGCCCCGCCCTGGGGTCACTCCAGGGAAACACAGCTGACCCCCCCCCCGCGCGCCCCGTCGGCTTCTCGCCTAACTCCCGGCGGGACGGCACCCCAGCTGGGAGGCTGTTCTCCCCCCTCTCAGATCAGTCACTGCCTCCCGGGTGTTTCTCCCTCCGGCTGCGCCCCTACGCCGCCCGCGCCAACCTACTAGGCTTCCTCCCGGGATGGGTTCGGGGGGGAAGGGGTGGGCCCCCTTTCTGTGCCGTCTGCCCCCCTGGGCTCTGCCCCAGATCGAGCTCCGAAGGTCACCTGCCTGGTGCGCTGGCTCCTAGTTCTGAAAACAGTCGCTGTCTGCCCGTATTTGTTCGTCCTCCGTCTCTAAGTCTGTGCTTGTTGTTCAGAGTTCATAGATTGTTATGTATGTGATCGATTCCCTTGTTTTTCAGAGTCTTTGTTGCAAGAGGGATCCGCGGGAGCGTCCACCTAGTCCGCCATCTTGGCTGTGCTCAGCCTTCTTGAGCCTCCATTCTTGTTGCCCTTCAGCATCTTTAATTTAAACTATCTTCTAACTCACTGATACTGTCTTCTTTCTGATTAAATATGTTGGTGATTTTATTGTGTTTCTTATTCAGTTATTGTCCCTTTCAGTTGCAATATCTCTTTTTTTAAATCTTCATTTTGTTCTTGCACTGTTTTCCTTATTTCTTTTAGCTCTTATGTCTATGTTTTCCCTTAGTTCTTTGATTATATTTAATGGTGTTGTATTATATTCTTCCTTTTTTTTTATTATTTGGTCATCCTTAGATGTGTTTTTACTGCCTTTGTCATGTCCACTTGGATAGGCCACTGTTTCTCTGTTCCTTGTGTCTTGTGATTTTTTTTGTTGGGGCATTGCAGTTTTCAAGGGTGTTAACTTTCTACGTTTTCCCCAGTATTTGGTGTTTTTGCCTGCATTACTTTCTGCAAGAAACTCTTAGTCAGGCAAAGCCTTCAGCTTTTATCATTTCCTCTCCCTTTCTATGATAACTCCTTTTACCTCCCTCATTTAACTAGAATGCAAAGGTTCCAGACATTAATTTTCAAATTTTAATCTCTCCCAAATACACTAGAGAAAACAATGTGGTCAGTCTGTCCACCAGCGGGCACAGCCACTCAGGCTAAATATCATGTACTGATCAATCTGTCCACCAGCAGGTACAGTGCACTCTATCTGATTATTACTCTCTTCCCATCTCTGTTTCTGCAATCATGTTTTAAACAGCAAAACGCACATCCAGTGGGCCCCCTTCAGGGCTAGGTGTTGCCCTCTGATTTTGCCTGAGGCTTCCTTACCTGCTCTGCGGGGGCTGTTTATATCTGAGCTGGCATTCAGGGGAAGCACAGGCAGATTTTCCTCCTTTTCAGGAGGAGGAAGGGCTTACACTCCACAGAATGTCCTTTGAGAGATCTGTCTTGTTGGTTTCAGAGACCCAGAAGCCCTGTGGTGGTTGGAGGGGAGGGGCAGTCTACTTAGGTGATCCACTTCAGAACCTGCCCTGTAGTATGTTTGCTGTGGGTGTAGCCTCCACTCAAGATGTCTGCTTCTCAGTCAGCAGTATCAGCAGCAACTGGAGTGGGGGCAGACTAACCTGAATTGGCCCCCAGGGAAGTTTGTACTCTTCGTTTTAGAGGGCACAGCTATGGGGTACACAGGGAGGCAGGTAGAGTGTTGACTATGGGAGCTGACTCCACTTTAGGGGCATTCTGTAACAATTCACAGCAGGCTTGCAGGTGACAGTGTCTGGGGCTGTCACACTTCAAATGGACCTCCAGGGAAATCTGCCGTGTTGCTGTCAGAGCCCTTCCTGTAGTATGTTGGCTATTGGTTTGGTCTCCATTAAAGATGCCTGCTTCTTAGCACCCAGCAGCCTCAATCAGCAGTCCTCAGCACTGACCAAAAGGGGAACAGACGGACCTGAACTGACTCCCTGGGAAGATTGTTCTGTTGATTTCAGAGGCTTGAGCTAATGGGGTGCTCAGGAAGGCAGGTAGAGTGTTGACTATGAGAGCAGACTCCACTACACGGGCCTTTGGTAGTGATTCACAGTAAGCTTGCAAATGATAGTGTCTGTGTGGGTGAGGTACTGGCACACTCCAAACAGACCTTTGGGGAGGTTTGCCTTGTTGATTTTAGGGAAGAAGGTTGGGTCCCACCTCTTTGTTCAGGTAGGGGCTGTGGTGGTTAATGAAGCAGGCTCAGGCTCTTTTTCTGGGTCCACTACCCCAGTTCACAGCAGCTGGCAGCCCACATGGCTAGGGAGAAGGGCAGGGGTGGTGAGGGAAGTGATTTTCGTACCATATGTGATTCATTGTTGATTTGTCGATTCTTGCCTGTATGCAGTTCCCCACTGCTTTCCCGTGCTCCCCAACTCAGAGTTCCTTAAACCTGAGCATCATTTCCTTGTAGTATTTCTTGCTGTATTTGTGGGAGAGGGTTGGAACAATGGTATGTTTATATGGCCATCTACCCGAAATCCCTCTAGCCCCCTTTTTAAAACAGCAAAACAGACTAGAAATTTAAATGGATACTCCAAAATTATAAATGAAGTTGGTGGATTGAAATTTAAGTATTAGGATTAAACTTTAAGTCATCCTTATTAGTCCTGATCCATTAGATGACAGTATTCCCATTGTGTCATATTGCTATGAATTCAGTATGGTGGAGGATTGCCATAACCCACTGCCATTGAGTTGATTTCTACTAAATGCAACCCTATAGGACAGGGTAGAACTGCCTCATAGGATTTCCAAGGCTGTAAATCTTTATGGAAGCAGACTGCAACATCTTTCTCTCACAGAGTGGCTGGTGGGTTCAAACCACTGACCTTTCAGTTTGCAGCTAAGCACCTAACTACTGTGCTGCCAGGGCTCCTTGAGGGTTGCCATAGTATGCTGTAAGGAAATTTTCTCAACTACCATTAGAGGCACAGAAGTTAGTTCTAGTTAACAAAGCATAGATAGTGACCCAGATGATTCAAAATATGAAGCTAAGAAGAAGATGCTTCATCCAGAATTTCTGAACTTGATTTTTCATAATTTCTGGACTTGTTTTTTCATAATTTCTGGGATGGTGATAGTAGGTCAGTGTGATATTAAGAAGCCACCATTGGCTGAAAAACATGCCATGGGGCCAAAACAAATAAAAAGCAGGACCAAGTTAAAGTCACTCAAAAGGAACAGAAAGAAACAAATGAAGTAAATAATTTTTGCCCATGAAAATTAATGAGGTGAAATAGACTGGTTAAATTACATCTTAATTATATCTATGTCTAACACGGTTTACATGCTGCACAATTATACTGCATTGTTATTATTTGAGACTCAGGCTCATTGAGATATAATTTGCATACAGACAAATTCACTCCATTAGGTGTACAGTTGGATGAGTTTGACAAACTATACTGCATTCTTGACTGCCTTGTCTTTCTAAGGACTTCTACAATCTTTTCATCTCTTATGTGACTGTCCACGCCCCACCAGCTTTTGTGATGCCTACAAACCTGTCAACCTGAAACAGACTTCCCTTCCTCTGAGAAAGATCCAGTACCTTATTCCTCCTTTAACTTTTCAACCATATCTGTTGTGTGACATTCTGGGCCACATGCCTGTGTAGCCAGGAATTCTGAGTTCCATATAATATTCCCTTCTGTTAAGCAGTCCCCTCCAACCATAAACCTGTTGCCGTTGAGTTGATTCCAACTCATAGCGACCCGATAAGACAGAGTAGAATTGCCCCATAGGGTTTCCATGGAGCACCTGGTGGATTTGAACTGCTGACTTTTTGGTTAGTAGCTGAACTCTTAACCACTATGTTGCCAGGGTTTCCTAAGCATCCCTAAAAAAAAAAAAAAAAAAAAAAAAAACCCAGTCCCTAAAGGCTCTTTATTCCCTGGAAAATTGCTGCTTTCCATCATGTGACTGCCTAGTGTTATGTAAAAAATTTCCTTCTCGGAGATGTGGACTTTGAGATGTTTGCTTTATATGAGTTGCTTTCATTGTAAACCTTGCAGCAAAGAGACCAAAGGTATTTTTGCTTCTAAAGGGTACATACTCTGATTTGGTTGACCAACAATCACTAGTCTCAGCTAGCTATCTCCAGTACAATTTCCATTCATGGAAGCCTTACAGATATGAGTCTAAGCAGTTTATAAGAGCTGATTGATTTGAAAAACAAGGAGTTGCTAAAGAAAGATAAAAGACACTTGTGTTTATATTGGACTACCTAATATAGCCGATTCTGAGGTTTTTGAAAACAACGGCCTACCTGCCATTTATTCTGTCTGAGTATTAATTAGTATTTTTCACACAGATATCTATTCTAATAAGTGTATTTTGAGATTTGATTTGATTGCAAAACCTAACAAACAGACTGCGTGTTTTTCACATGGTAAAGGACCACACACTCGCTAAAGCTTTAACAAGAATCTGTTTACTATGGATTCTGTCCAATATTATTAAGTTCTGATGTCCAAAAATACAGTTTTGAAAGATGAGGTTAGACTATTAATACTGGGTTGGCTTGAGGTTTCATTAAGCGAGACGGATTTCGTATTTTTCTCAGACCAAGCAAATTTTATCAGGCCAAATGATTTTTGGGTAAATCTATGGAATCTCTCCAATTCTTTGTATGCCCTAAAAACCTGGAGTTTTAAATTTTTGTTTTATTTTTCTTTTTTAGATATGGTTCTTATTTTTGATAGTATTCAAAGTAAAAATGTATTCTTGGTCATTATGAGTCTAAGGACAGTGGAAATTCAGAGATATGTTTAAAGTTTTATGCCCGTATTATAAGAGGGAACAGTTTTCAACATGGCCTTTTCCTTTTTGTTATGATGCTGTCACTTCAGGCCCTGGAGGGAACCATGTAGCAGAATCTATGGAGCACAGCTTTGCTTAACAGGCCTAGTTTTTATGATGATCTATTTTCTGGCATACTAACCACTTACATATTTACCTAGCAATTCTTAGATATTTTCTTAGAGGATAAATGACATTCAGATTTCCAATGTTAGTGTTCAGGAGTTCATTCTTTCATTCATTTGGCAAACATATTATTAAGTATTGACTATATGATAACCATTGGGCTGAATGTCATAGCTCAATCTACACATAACCATTTTTGGCATTCAAGCCACAACATATGTATTTTCAGTACCAAACTCGGATATTTTCAAGGCTTAAATACACAAAAGTGCCCCTATCCTGTTACCAATCCCCAAACCATAAACTTTCCAAGAATTTTTTTTTTTTTTCCTAAGGAACCATGGACTCGTTTTCAAGATTACGAAAATCAGCCAGAGGGTGCAAGCTAAGTTTAGACAGACAACAAAACATAAAGTGAAAACTTGGTTTTTTAATTATTATGGTAACTTTTATTTTAAAAGTCATTTTTGAAGTGTACTTACATAATGGTACAAAATCAGATTACTAAAAGTTCACTGTTATCCTGAAAATAATTCCTTTTTTTGGCTTACATGAAATGAAGAGGTTCTGTAATGGTTCTTTTTTCTTCTTTAAAAACATGCATGATGGTGTTGGAGAAATAAAGATCATAATTGTGAACTTTACCTCTTATCTTCAACCCGATTGTCATTTATTTCTCAAAAATAATTTTTTAACTTCAAAAATACTGATTTATTATTGTACCTAACAGTCACTTCCAGACATATATTCTCAATGGTATATTGCTGATGTAGGTATGGATTCACATATCAATTTCTTTTTTTTAATTATTGTACTTTTTAATATACAAAAAAATATGAAGAATGAAGAAAGATTCTGAAAAATATCACCTCTGATCCCACCCTTCTTTTTATTTTCATGGAAAATATATTGAATTTTTATGGCTGTTAGAAAACTGGGAGGTTTTATTGTTGAAACCACAAATGTAAATTTTCTAAAAGTCTCTAACCTGGCAGATTCTTATCAGAACTTTTTTAAGGATAACTTACTAATGTTATAAAGTGAGGTTTTATATATAGGCTATAAATAAATGTCAATAAATTCTAATAATGCACGTTTAAAAAAAAATCCTTGGAAAATGATGTAAATATACCTTAGAGCATGAAACAGTGGCTACTTAATTGTTCTGTAATGTGATTTGTTCTGCTGTCATTGAGCATTCATTCCAAGGATAGCATCACTCTGGAGGCAAAGTAGATCTTTGTGGTCAGCAGGTGAAGCCCCCTAATTTCCAGGTCAGTGCATTGAAACCTGGAGAGGTGAAATCACTTGCCCAAGGTCACACAGCTTTATTATAAGGCCATGGCTCTATTCACCATGAAAGGCAGCACCTAGTGCTACTTAATATCGTCCAGTATAAATCAAATCTCAACTTAAACTTAGTCCTTTTGCAAGTTTTCTGTCAGATCTCTTTACCAATACTTTGTAATCCCCACACGTTTGATGATTTTTCGTGGTGAAGAGAATGATATGAACGTGTATCCTTGCTGATCTCACTACGTTAGTATACAAAGTTAATGCGCCTCATGCTATAAACTGTTCCACATGAATTGTGGGAAATGGTCCACATGCAGGATGGGAACAAACAGATCTTTTGTTCGGTTGGTTGATTGTTTTTTAACAGAAATGGGCAGCAAAGCTTTGTAAGTTAACCCAAAGGTAGAAACCTGCGTATTGTACAAATTTTCCATCTTCACAGTTGTCATTAAACTGCTCAGAAATCTTGCTGTAGAGCATTTCATTTTCTCAGGATTGCAGAAGCAATGGCTAACGCAAAGTTTTACAGAGAGATCAAAATACACGTGATATTAAAAGAAAAGAAAAACTTTGGATGGGTTGGGAAGCTCTGAAAAAAAATTCTTTTAAAACTGCTGTTACTTAGAGTTTAACAAAGTAGGAAAACTGATAGAAGAGAGATTTTCACTGGAATGTCTTCCACTTGCATCTGGCCATGTATGGTTTCCAAAATGGTGGAGCTTGGGAGTTACAATTCAAATGAAAATGTTAAGCATTTGAGACACAGAACTTCTCACTCAGAGTTCTTAGAGACTTCAAAATATGTGCTTTAAACCAAAAAAACATGCACTTTAAACCAATAGACAAGTCTCAGGGGGCAAATTATGGAACTGACAGAGAGTTACAAGTGTATTTATCTTAATCATGAAAACTTTTATGCTCTCAATTTTGAAGGATTTTCTATAAGTAATAAAATGTAAACACATAATTTAGGGCAAGACCATTACTAGAAGTTATTTTTCCCAGTTTCTCTGTGACCTCCAGCTCAGGCATATTTATGGGATACAGGAATTTACAGGACAATCCCATAATTAGATGCTTCTGGAGGAACCTCAGTCCCGGTACAGGTTATAGAGTGTGTCCATTTCAACGGGCCAGGTCCTCAGATACAATAAGACAAGAAAGAACTTTCACAATTAGTTCATTTAAATAAAACAAAGTTTAAGGGAGATGAGTTATTTCTCTTACTAATTAGGTAGTACTATCATCTCATTTTACAGATGAGGAGGCTAAGCAGTGGAAATGTTAACCAAATTGACTGTGGCCACATGATTAGGAAGTAGCACTGTAAGGATTTGAACCAAATGTTGATTAAATACTGAAGCGTATGTGCTGTCCACTACATAAAACTGCTTTTTAGAGATGCATATTTATTAAAAAAGAGATGCGTGATTATTAAAAGACAGAATAATGACTTATAAAGGCAGTGAACAACTCTGGAAAATAGATATGGAAGACTTACATGGGAAATGCCCATCTGTAGTGTAAAGATGTGAATGAGAGATCCACCCATAACCTTATAACAGAACATGTGTGTGTGTGTGTATAAAACCAGTTGCCATCAGGTCAATTCTGACTCATGGTGACCCTACATGTGTCAGAGTAGACTCTGCTTTATTGGGTTTTCAATGGCTAATTTTTCAGAAGTAGATAGACAAGTCTCTCTTCCAGCGTGCCTTGAGATAGACTTAAACCTCCAACCTTTCAGTTAGCAGGTGAGCATGTTAACCATTTGTATCATCCAGGGACTCCTCTGTGTGTGTATGAAAAAATAGTTAAGTAAAACCCAAAGTCAAGCATGTAGTAGAGTGAAATACACTCTCTCTTCACTTATCGACACGGTTAGGTTCCAAAGATCAGGTCATTATGCAAAATCAGTGTTATGTGAAAATGGAAAATGACCTCATCAGGTTTCAAAATGGAGGATGACTACATCATTACATAACTGCCAAATCACTGAGAATCATGGCCCAGCTAAGCTGACACATAACCTTAGCCGTCACAGCCAGCTTTACTCTCGCCTTGTGCCTCGTTGTTCATTACTGCTGGATATACATGGTTAATGTGCAAAATAGTCAGATAGTAGATTTTTTACTATTGTCATAAATGCAAAATGTCTGGTAATGAGAGAGTCAATAACTGAGGAGAAGATGTAGAAAATATCTATTTCTGTAGCAGTGAACATAATCAAAAGACAGGACTAAACTGTAGATATTTTACTCTATTAAGTTATGACATAGAAAACAATAGCCAAAGCACCCTGACCTGTGGGAGAGGAAATTAATTCAAAGCTGACTCACGACTCTACCAGAGCTCGGGGAAATGTGTCACTCTGGCCCACACAGCTATTGTCGGTCAAGAAGGTCTTTGAAAACTGTATGCAGCACTCAAAATGTGCTAAGTGCTATTACCAATTATTAGCATTATTTTCTTTGGTACATTTTTCTCTTTGAAAAGAAAGAGAACAACGTTTCTCTTGGTTTTGCTTTTGCCCCTTTTCCCTTCTTAGCTTTTCTAGGCCCCCACTCCCCACCTCTAGCAATGTCTTCCTGTGTAATTCAATATAGCTTAAGACAGTTCTCAACATTCAACATGTATTTATTGCAAGTCTAATATATATGACTGTAATGAAACTATTTGAATGCTGCTTTTTAAATTATGTAAAATATTTTGTTGTGAGAGAAATATAAATATATTTAAGAATGAAGTTAAATTTTTTATAAGAATATGTATATACATACAAGAATATACATATTCTTATAAAAATAATTTAACTTCATTCTTTTGCTAATGAAATTTATATTATTTGTGCTATTTAAAACCATCTCTTTGTATGGCATTAGCTGGAAAGGAAAGTCAAGAAATTTGTTTTTATGTAATATTTGTCAAGAAGCTGCCATGCAAATTTCTATTTGAATATGGAGAGTTTCCATCCTTTTTAAAAAGTGAGTAGAAAGTTGCACACCTTCAAGTGGAAAATTATATTAAAAGCAAGGTTTTCACCTTTTCTGGGTAAACTTCCAGAGAAGGCCCAGGCTTTTGAAGATTTGGCTTAACAGGTGGTTGAGGCTGGGATGGCAGTTCTGTAATAAAGTCAGCTCCATCCAAGCAAGATTGGTGTCTGTTGATCCAAAGGCCGCAGTGATGTCCGAAGGGAGTGTCTTTCAAAAAGCCAAGGCAACACCTGAAGATAGAAGTGGATCCAGGAGGGGGGCACTTTGAGATGAATGGAGGAATATAAATGATCCTTGGGTCCTACAGACAACGAGATTTAGCAATGTTTTATCCGTGTACATTGCTGAGGGCTCCTGTCCTCCTTTACAGGGAAATGTATGTGGTTTCGGATTCTCAGTGACATTATGTTGCTAAATTGCCCTTTCTTTTTGTCATTTTCATGGAGGGGATAACAGAGAGGGTTTGAGGGTACAGAATGTGAACAGAATTATTCTCATGGCAATTTATAATAAAGAGGAATATTCGGATTTATTATTCAAATTTCAATAAGTATATGTAATCAAGAACCGTGTCTGCACCTTTGGCTTCAAACTGCTCTAAAGTACTAGAGCTGTGGGCAAATGGGAAGGGCCTGGGTCTGTAACAAAGTGTCAGATGTAATAGAAAGGATCATGGTAGTCAAATTTTAGGATGACTCTATCCCAACAAATTAACCAAATCTGGTGGTATAAATATCAGGTAGGGCCAGTGAAAGATGTGTTATGTTGTATCTTTGCCTTGGTTGACCTTTAAATGACATATAGGTGTTATTCTAAGATACTGTTGTTGGAAGGTGCCATTGAGTCGAGTTGGACTCACAGTACCCCATGTGCTAGAATAGAACTGCCCCATAGGGTTCTCTTGGTTGTAATTTTTACAGGAGCATATTGCCAGGTCTTTCTCCCAGGAAGCCGCTGGGTGGGCTTGAACTGTTGACTTTTGTTCGAAGTAGAACGTTTAACTATTGTGTGACCAGGGCTCCTATTTTTGTTTTAAGACAGGGCTTGACAAAAAAAAGAAGAAGAAGAAGAAGCCTAATTACTGCAGTAATTAAGTTGTTGATGAAAAAAAACAGGTTTGGGAATTTCATGTTTATAATCTTCACGTTAGAGAACACAACGAGAATGCAATGTTAATGGTTCAAACCTTGACTCCGGTTTCCTGCTGCCATGTGGTGCTAGTAGAGCTTCCATGGAGCTTTTATTGCCTTAAAATTTGAATTCCCAAACATAAATATAAACAAAAGTGATGATTAACACTACAAAATTTTATCTCCATTTTACGAAGTTCCATTAACATAACCACCTCCTTGCTACCAGTTTTCAATGCTTGATATCTCAGAATTGTATTAGTATATCCTTGGACTTTATCCTCTTGACTTTTTATATAACTCTCGTATCAGAGAGAGTCCTTCATGAGCATCTAACATCCAGTAACTGATTTTGGAACTCCTTCCAGATAACTTGGCCTTTTCCATCTAGGTATCACAAGGTGCTATTATTAGGGGAACTTTTAAATGCAGATGTTCAGTAAATATTGTTGAACAAATACAAGACAGCGTTGATTGCCAGGGCTAATTCAGCAGGTCTAGTGTTTGGAAGCACGCCATCTTTCTTCCTCGCTGTCTCACGAGCATCCTTCCAGAGCGAGCATCGTAGCCAAAGAAGACTATCTTCCGGAAGAACAGAGGTCTCCTTTAGTCAAGGGTCTGTGAATGGTTAGAATTTCTTCTTGGAACCCTCTTTGAGGCATCATTCTGAAAGTGTGTGGTTTACTATTGTAATGTGAGGACAGTTTTTAAAAGTCCAATCTTCCGGTCGGTCTGTAGAACTCCTCAGGAATCCCACTTTTCTATCGTGCTGTCTTTATCGTTGTTAGGTGCTGTCCAGTTGGTTCCGACTCTATACAACAGAATGAAACACTGCTTGCTTTTCATATTCTCTGGAAAAAAATGTAAAATAAGAATTGGGTGCAAGTGTGTAATAAAAAATTATCCTTAGAGATAACGTGACCAAGTACATTTAAAAAGTGACATAACAATTTACAAATTGTCTTGGCTTGGTTTGGGGGCGCTCAACTGAGGTGAAGGTGTTCTTACCCCTTTTGGGTGAAAGAATAATGTCAGTGTGAAGTTGTTAAAATCCTGTTCCCCTGTCCTCCTGCAGGGAAGTAGTTAATGATCAGCAGCTGGAATCATTGCTGCACAAGGAGGACCGGATTTCTCCATATGACTTTAGTTACTGGATGTTAGATGCTTGTAAAGTGCTCTTTCTGAACAAAAAGGTAATTACAGTGTTTAATAGCAACTCCAGGAAGTGTGTATTCTACAACTTTGTTTTCTTCTCTTTGGCTAATAGAAATGCACGCGCAGAGCCATCCAGCTCTTCCACAGATCCAGCCGCTTTTGGGCAAAATCCCCAAAGTACCAGTCCCCTGAGAAACCATTTATTTGATGAGACTGCAGAAAAAGAGAGGCGGCTGGAGAGGGCAGGCAGAAAAGAAACAAATAAGGGAAGAGGGAGGGAAAGAGAGGGAGGGAGTGAAGGAAGAAAGAAAGGGAGGAGGAAGGAAAGAAGGAAGAAAGGAAGTAAGGAAAGAAGAAAGGGAGGAAGGAAGGAGAGAAAACAAAACCATTTACTCACTCATGGTCCAAAGAACCAGTTTCCTTGAGCTGTGGTTCTAACTCAAGGGCCAAGAAGGGAATGGATGTGTCTGACAGATTTGTGTTGTGTCCTGAGAAGGAAGTACTGTCTTCTTTGATTTTTGAACTAAACGCAGTACTCACCAGAACTCAGAACAGCTGGGCAATGCTCTTGGTGCCTTATGAATGGGAGTCAGCTCCTTTTATTGAACTTTAGTTTTCTTCCTGTATTAAATACTTCAATAGCATCTTCACCTTAACAAACAGGATGAATAGAAAATAAAACCCCAATAAGCATCGCCTTGATGTCTTCGCAAAAGGTGGTTTGAGGACCATGTCCTTGAGGCCTCCAGAGAGCCCCCAAGCAGCACCCCCACTTGTCACTCTGCCAAGCTCTGTGGCTCTCCCCTCTCCAATTTCTACATTTCTTAACTTTCACTGCAATAAGCTGCTTGCATTAGAGACCTGCTCTCGGACTGATATATATGTAGTTGTCTATTCTTCTAAACTGCTCTGGACAACAAGCAAGTTACCTTGTATCATTGCTCTAGTGCCCACACCCTGCACCAGTTGCAGCACTAGGCAGGAAGTGGCTTTCTAACAACACCGTCCATTGCTTTGAGATAGCCTTTGCAAATCTTACATGTATACCTTTGCCACTAGGACATCCTTTCCAGATAGAACCAACCAACAGGGATGTTAACAGCAGATTTTAGGTGCAGAAGTGTTCCCTCTATTGGTGGGTCATTGCCATCCCCACCTCTGTAAACCACTAGCACTCACCCATATGAGAGTCAGACACCAAAGGGTTTGGGGGCTGATTTTAGATTCTGCTCCTGTGTGAGGCATTGTGGTAAGAGCTTTATCATTTCTCCTTTAAAATTTAATTGAATGTAGTTGCTTATGCTACCACATATTTCCGAAATCATTTCATACGGCTATATGCTTCAGTATATAGATACCGAAACAAAAAACAAAACAAAACAAAACAAAAAAAAAACCAAGCTCATTGCCATCAAGTCAATTCCGACTTATAGTAACTTCATAGGACAGAGTAGAACTGCTCCACAGGGTTTCTAAGGAGTGGTTGGTGGATTTGAACTGCTGACCTCTTGGTTAGCAGCTATAGCTATTAACCAGTGCGCCACCAGGGAATATACTTTCTTTTGTAATCCCCTGAAGTTCCCATCCTCTTTGCTGTTCGCCTCTGCCATGCAACGCTCATTCTTTGCTCCATGCTTTCACCTGTGGCTTTCTCCACACCATTCACTCCAGTGTTTTCTCCTCTATTTTTCCAAGCAGCTAATATTTAAAATGTAAATATTAATGAGACAAGAGTGATGATGATCATTTTACCTGAATTTCTTATTTCTGAAATGCAGACTATGGATCCATTGGGAGACCCATTGTAAGTATTTAAATTTTGAATATATTGTTGAAGGATTTAGTACATTCTGCAGTCTTTTGTTCTTCCCCTATTTAACATTGACGTAACTGCTTTTGTTATGCCCGTTGTATTGTTCAGTAAAATGAAAAGTACAAAAAAAAAAAAAGAAACTTAGACCAAATGTCCCCCACAGTTGAATAAAAATAAACTATTTCATAATGACAGAAAGGGGTTTGCTCACTCACCAGCCACACCAAAGTGATAAATGGAATTTCTGAATTTCTCATTCTGTGAATGTCTCAGCAGGACAGAATGGTATGAGGCAGAGAAAACAGCTGACTGTTAGTTCAAATAGCAACAAAATTTCTGGGAAGAAAACAAATTTAACTTTAAATGTATGAAACTAATCTTTAGGAGAAAATTCAGGCTCAAAGCTATTTTTGTTGTTATAAATGTACCTTCTTTTTATAGCAGTAATGTAACCATATTTAAAAAACATAAAATAGAAGAAGAGAAAAAGAAAAACCTTGAGCAACACAACAATTGTTAATGCAACCACCATGAATATTACATTGTAATTTAGTTTAGTCTTTTCTCTATATTTATATGGAATCCCTGGGTGGTGCGCACGGTTAAGTGCTCAACTACTGGCCAAAAATTTGGTGGTTTAAACCCACCCAGTCCTCGTGATCTGCTTCCAAAAGGCCACAGCCTTGAAAACCCTATAGAGCAATTCTACTCTTCAAACATGGGGTCGCTGTGAGTCGGAATCAACTTGATGGCAGCTAACAACAGCGACAAATATGGTTTAATAGTCATATTTATAATGTAAACTCATCATGTGCTGGCAAGTCGACTTCAACTCACGGCAATCTCGTGTAGTCAGAGTAGAAGTGTGCTCCGTAGGGTTTTTAGTGCTTAATTTTTGGGAAGTGAGTCACTGGATTTCTTCCGAGGTGTCTCTGGGTGGACTCACACATCCAACCCTTTAGGTTAGTGGCTGAACATGTTAACCATTTGTACCACCCAGGGACTTCATTTTTAATGTACAGGCAATTACATACATACATACGTGTGTATATATACATATACATACATATATATATTTTTGTATTTGAAACACGATAAGCATACCTCCATGTTGCCACATAGATTTTAAACCTTCATGGAGAGGAAGAATATAATTTTAAAAATTTTACTTGTGTATTTCCTGTAACACTTTTTATTTTGCTTTTTTGCACTCCTTCATAACCTCATACAGTGTTTTTTTTTTTTAATCACCTCATACAGTGGTTTTTTTTGTTTTTTAATCACCTCATACAGTGGTGGCAGAGCTGGAGGAGAGAGACATCTAAATTCACCTATGAAATGTATTTCAGGCTCTGTGAGTTTGAACAGCCTCTTTCAGAGCACCTTAGCTTCTTGGGGGTAAATAGCCTACTTTTCAGAGTTGCTCCTTTCTCTTCTTGGGAAGCCCTCTGATTTTGCACATAGGCCTTTGGCTGTCCTCTGTGACCTTGATGATTGCCTGGTGTCTAGTGGTGGAATTTTCTGAAGTGCGTTGGTACTGTCTGCACATTGCTGGCAGCACCTGTTGCTGACGTTCACTAAAAACACCTGGTGTCCTGGCTGTTTGTCTCTGGCCAGGAGCACCTTCCACAATAAAGCCTCTCACTTTGGAATCAGTCCTTTGCTGGTTTCCTCAGCCCTTCTACACGTCCCCCTGGACATCCACAGCCATTTTCTATAGGCTTAGAGGTATCATTAGTGCTCACTTAGAAATATCTACTTTGACACATCTGCCACTACTGAGCTGGAAGTGACTTTGACCCACAAAGAGTAACACCTAGATGTTCATGCCTTCTCCTAGCTCTGGTCTTGCTCTACATAGACCAAAGGACTTCCTTTACATCATATCCTTAGTTCTTTCTACCCAGGTCAGACATTTTCGTATGTTAAGAGAAACCGAAGAGACTAATATATATATGTGTGTGTGTGTGTGTGTGTGTGTGTATGGTTATATATGTGTATATAAGCATATGTATATATATGTATACATATTCATATGTATGTGGGTATATGTATATTCCTATATTAATTCAACCAGCAATGCCAAAGATGAAGAAATTGAAGATTTTTTTTTACCAACTTCCACAGCCTGAAATTGATCAAACATGCAGTCAAGATGCGTTGATAATTACTGGTGATTGGAATGCAGAAGTTGGAAATAAATGAGAAGAATCAGTAGTTGGAAAATACGGCCTTGGTGATAGAAATGTCACCAGAGATTGCATGATAGAATTTTGCAAGACCAATGACTTATTCATTAGAAATACCTTTTTTCAACACCATAAACGGCAACTATACACATGGACCTCACAGGATGAGATACACAGGAATCAAATGGACAATATCAGTGGAAGGAGATAATGAAGAAACTCAATATCATCAGCCAGAATAAGGCCAGGGGCTGACTGTGGGACAGACCATTAATTGCTCACATGCAAGTTCGAATTGAATATTAAGAAAATTAAAACAAATACATGAGAGCCAAAGTACAACCTTGAGTATATCCCACCTGAATTTAGAGACCATCTCAAGAACAGATATGACTCATTGAATACTAATGACTGAAGACCAGACAAGTTGTGGAATGACATCAAGCACAACATACATGAAGAAAGCGAAAGGTCATTGAACAGACAGGTAAGAAAGAAGAGACCCTGAAACTTGCTCTTGAATGTCGAGTAGCTAAAGTGAACGGAAGAAATGATGAAGAGCTAGACAGAAGATTTCAAAGGGCGGCTCGAGAAGAAAAAGTAAAGTATTATAATGAAATATGTAAAGACCTGGACTTAGAAAACCAAAAGGGAAGAATACCTTCTGCATTTGTCAAGTTCAAAGAACTGGAGAAAAAATTCATGGCCCAACTTGCAACACTGAAGGATTCCATCTTGGTCACCTAGTGCTGCTGTAACAGAAACACCACAAGTTGATGGCTTTAACAAAGAGAAATTTATTTTCTCACAGCTTAGTAGGCTACAAGTCCAAATTCAGGGTGTCAGCTCCAGGGGAAGGCTTTCTCTGTTGGCTCTGGAGGAAGGTCCTTGTCATCAATCTTCCACTGGACTCAGAGCTTCTCTGCTCAGGAACCTCTGGTCCAGAGGACACACTCTGCTCCCGGGACTGCTTTCTTGGTGGCATGATATCACCCTGCCTCTCTGCTGGCTTCTATCTTTTATATCTCAAAAGAGATTGGCTTAAGGCACTATCTAATCTTGTAGATTTCATCAATATAACTGCTATTAATCCATCTCATTAACATCATAGTGATAGGATTTACAACACATGGGGAAATAACATCAGATGACAAAATGGTAGACAGTCATACAATACAGGGAATCATGACCCAGCAGCTTGAGAGATATTTTTGGAGGACACAATTCAATCCATGACAGATTCTATGGGTAAAAAATTGAACCACATAGAATGCATCAAAAGAAGATGGAAGGAATACACAGAGTCACTGTAGTAGATCATACGTTATCTCCTGAAATGGTTGAACGAGAAGGGCATTCAACCATTTCAGGAGGTAGCATATGATGAAGAACCAATGGTATTGAAGGAAGAAGCCCAAGCTGCACTGAAGGCATTGGTGAAAAACAAGGCTCCAGGAATTGGCAAAATACCAATTGAGAAGTTTCAACAAACAGAAGCAGTGCTGGAAGTCCAAAAAATTGGGAAGACAGCTACCTGGCCAACTGACTGGAAGAGATCCATATATGTGCCTATTCCAAAGAAAGGTGATCCAGTGGAATGCACAAACTCTGACAATACCATTAATATCAGATGCAAGTAAAATTATGTTGAAGATAATTTAAAAAGTGTTGCAGCAGTACATTGACAGGAAACTGCCAGAACTTCAAGTTGAATTCAGAAGATGAGGTGGAATGACAGATATTATTGCTGATGTCAGATGGATCTTGGCTGAAAGCAGAGAATACCAGAAAGATGTTTACCTGTGTCTTATTGGCAGTGCAAAGGCATTTGACTTTGTGGATCATACCAAATTATGGATAACATTTCAAAGAGTGGGAATTCCAGAACACTTAATTGTGTCCATGCAAAACCTTTACATAAGTCAAGATGGAATCTTTTGAACAGAACAAGGGAATACTATTTAGAGTCAGGAAAGGGGTGCATCAGGGTTGTATCCTTTCACTATACCTATTCAATCTGTATGCTGAGCAAATAATTCGTGAAGCTTGACTATATGAAGAAGAATGTGGCATCAAGATTGGAGGAAGACTCATTAAAAACCCATGATATTCAGATGACACAAGCTTGCTTGCTGAAATTGAAGAGGACTTGAAGTACTTACTGATGAAATCACACACCACAGCCTTCAGTATGGATTACACCTCAACATAAAGAAAACAAAAATCCTCACAACTGGACCAAAGAGCAACATCATGATAAAAAAATGGAGATAATACTGAAGTTGTCAAGGATTTCATTTTACTTGGATCCACATTTAACAACTGTGGAAGCACCAATCAAGAAATCAAATGATGTATTGCATTGGGCAAATCTGCTACAAAAGACTTCTTTAAAGTTTTAAAAAGCAAAGATGTCGCCTAGTGAACTAAAGTGCACCTGACCCAAGCCATGGTATTTTCAGTCACCTCATATGAAAAAAAAAAAAAAAATTTTTTTTCCATATGAAAGCTGGACAATGAATAAGGAAGACTGAAGAGGAATTGATGCATTGTAATTATAGTGTTGCCATAGAATATTGAATATACCATGGACTTCCAGAAGAATGAACATATATGTTTTAGAAGAAGTCTCAGCTCGAATGCTCCTTAGAAGCAAGGATTGGGAAACTTTATCTCATGTACTTTGGACATGTTATTAGGAGGGAACATTTTCTGGAGAAGGACATCATGCTTGGTAAAGTAGGTAATCAGAGAAGACGAGAAAGACCCTCAATGAGACGGACTGACGCAGTGGCTGAACAGTCGACTCAAACATAGCAACAATTGTGAGGATGGTACAGGACAGGGTAGTGTTTCATTCTGTTGTACATCGGGTTGCTGTGAGAAGGAACCAATTCTATCCCACCTAACAACAACATACACACATACATATGTATATGTTTTTACCAAAAATTTAATTTATTTATACTCTCAGTACACCTGGTTTTCAAAAGTATTGTCTCAGTGGGGAATCATATCTTATTTTGCTAGTAAAATATACGTGTCTTGGGATCTAGTGCTGCTGTAATAGAAGTACCACAAGCGGATGCTTTAACAAAGAAAATTTTATTCTCTCAGAGTCTAGCAGGTCACAAGTCCAAATGCAGGGTGTCAGCTCCAGGGGAAGGCTTTCTGTCTCTGTCGGCTCTGAAGGAAGGTCCTTGTCCTCAATCTTTTCCTGGTCTAGGAGCTTCTCAGGCACAGGGACCCTGTGTCCAAAAGGTGCACACTGTTCTTGGTGCTGCTTTCTTGGTGGTGTGGGGTCCCCAACTCTCTGCTTGCTTCCCTTTCCTTTTATCTCTTGAGAGATAAAAAGTGATGCAGGCCACACCCAGGGAAACTCCTTTTACCTTGGATCAGGGAGGTGACCTGAGTGAGGGTGGTGTTACAATACCATCCTAATCCTCTCAACATAAAATTACAATCACAAAATGGAGGACAACCACACAATACTGGGAATCATGGCCAAACCAAGTTGATACACACGTTTTTGGGGGGACATAATTCAATCCACAACATTAAGTAATGACTCTTCCTTTATTTTGCATTTATACTAACATTTCTCATCTTCCCTGAGGCAAATGGCTATTTTGAGCACACTGTGGGAAAAGTCACACAGAGAAAAGTTAAAGAGAAAAGCACATTAGAATAAATATACTTTCAAATAATCTGTTTTGCCCCCAAATTTGCTTTATTTTTTCATGCTTCCTAGAAATGTATTGGAAATGGAGCAAATTGAATGTATGCAGAGAACAGGCAGTGTTCCAGAGTGAGCTCTGTGTTGGCCTCAGGGTAAAAAACTAATGAGTCGTGTTCCTCATTGTTCTACAAATGCAAAGTACCCTGGAAAGTCCGTGTTTTCAAGGCTTGAGTTTGTCATCTGTAAGGCAGAGGTCTCTTTAGTAAGTCAGACTACTAATGTCTTTATCATCAGCAGAAGAAAAGAACTGAGTTCCTCCTGTGTGGCGTTGTGGAGCAATGTGACACAAATAAAGGAGTACAATATGTAAGAAGAGGATAATCATAGCAGTATGAGTGCACATATTTCAAAAAAGAGTGAGTCCTCTCCAAGGGGGTAGCATTGGGTATTGCTTAGTATCTGGGCTAGTTTCCGGAGTTCTCAAACACAGAGGTAAACCATTTATACTTTGTGGGCCACTTTTTCTATAAATTAGAGACAATAATCCCTGCCCCCTCTTCTACAAAGACGTTAAGAGGATAGCAAATAGCCATTGCATGAGGTAAGTCATGTGAAAGCATTTTACAAATTCTAAAGAACTGTATTAATGCAAATCATTACTATCAACGGCACCTAGAGTTTTTCCTGGAAAATTCTATTTTATCTAATTTACATAGTTTTTGTTTTTTTCTATTGAGCTCAAGAAGTCATTGAATTGGGTAAAACAAATTATGTCTGTTTTATGCAAATCCAATTTTGAAAGTTTGTGGGAATGCCAAATTATTTCTTCTTCCTCCCTTGCCTTCATGTTCACTGATGTGACAGTGGAATGGCTTTCCAAATTGGTTTTTATGATTTCCCATGAAAACAGAAAAACTAGTGATCATCCCCAGAAATGGCAGAGTAGTGGAAATCAGGAAAATTGAATTCTACTCAGAATCTGGCCCTGAATTAATTGTGTAATACCTCTCCATTTCAGTTTTCTTATTTGCAAGTGAGGGGATGTCTAAAAAAGTCATTCTAGTCTCAAAATCTGTGCATCTAGGCAAGGGTTGAAAAAGACCTATGGCATGCAAGAGTTGCTGGCTGTGTTTGTGCAAAGGGGCTTCAATTCACTTCCTGGGGAGGACAGTACAAAACAATAGAGGTGTGAAAGGCCAGGCAATAGAGGTGTAGTGATTATGAGTTTGGGTTTCAGAGGCTAGTTTGTAGATTTGAGTTCCACATAGGCTCTGTGAACTAGGGCAAGCTAATAGATAATGGACCCCAAGATTTTCAGATTTCTGCTCTAAAGAAACAAATCAACAAAGACTTTTGAATATCTTAAAATTACTATGCCAGGAATTTTTCTAGGTGCTTGCAAGGCATTGTTGAACAGAAGACAAGAATCTCTCCCCAGTGAGATTACTATAAAGATGGAAGGAATGAGTATATATAAAGTGAATATCTAATGTTTGTACTGCTTCCAACACAATGCATTTTATCTATAAATGCTTCCAGAATCAGGTTTCCATTATAACCCTTGTTCCACATATTCATCTTATTTCTTTCATTTACGTTGCATTGTGAATCACGTGAGGTTGGAATAATTGTTTCTACCCTGTTTCTGGTCACTAAAGGATATTCAGTTCCTACCCAATACCTGGCACATAGTAAGTTAAAAAAAAAAAAAAATTCATAAATAAAAACTAAGCCTGTTGCTGTCAAGACCATTCTAACTCACAGCGACCCTATAGGACAGTTTCCAATTCTTTCATGGACGCAGACTGCCACATCTCTCTCCTACGGAGTGGCTGGTGGGTTCAAACTACCAACCTTTCAGTTAACAGCCAAGTGCTTAACCACTGTGCCACCAGGGCTCCTACAAGGTAAGTAGGTCCTCAAAATGTATAGCTGATTGACTTACTCTTAAAGCTGTGTCACACATTCGTACCTGGCTCTTCATAGTCCATAAATATTTATTGATCAGTCT